>NC_052948.1:58343199-58540699 GCF_013358895.1 Oreochromis aureus | reverse complement strand
TTAGCTCAGTGAGATAAGCAGCCGTTCTCAGACTGGGAGACCCGGGTTCAAATCCCGCTTATGGCAACATTTCTTTCAGTTAACAGTTAAACTTTTTTAACTCAATTTCAGCTTTTTCACCCCTTTTCAGCAAAATTTTCAGTTTTTTCACCACTTTTCAGCACAAATCCCAGCTTTTTCAGCTATTTTCAGCAAAAACATCTTTTCAGCAGAATTCTGAAAAGAGTTCTGCAGAACTCTTTTCAGCAGAAATTCTGCTGATTGAACTCTTTTCAGCAGAAATTCTGCTGATTGAACTCTTTTCAGCAGAATTTTCACCTCTTTTCAGCTCAAATTCTGCTTATTCACCTCTTCTGCAAAATTTTCAGCCTTTTCACCTCTTATTAGCACAAATCTCAGCTGTTTTCAGGAAAAACTCTTTTGAGCAGAAATTCTGCTGATTCATCTCTTTTCAGCGCAACTTTCTGCTTCTTTACCTCTTTTCAGCAGAAATTCTGCTGATTCACCTCTTTTCTGCAAAATTTTCAGCATTTCACCTCTTATCAGCACAATTCTCACCAGCTTCTGCTCATTTCAGCAGAGTTGGCCGTCTCTCCACCTCTTCTTGGTCAGAGTGAGTTTAGCTCACTGAGATGAGTAGCTGCCTTGAGACCAAGAGAGCCAGGTTCGAATCCTGCTCAGGACAATTTTTGTTTTTTTCACCACCATACAACTTTTTGCAACTTTTCATCTTTTTCAGTTTTTGAGCAGACAGCAATAAGGCATCCACACAGCATTTTCGCAGGAAATGCAAATTTTTCTAGTTATTATTATTATTCTCCAGTTTCCGCCTGAAATTTTGCAGCGAATCTCGCCCCGCAGTTTTGAGACAATCTTCATATATGTTACCTCATTTTGTGCGGCCGGATCTGGAATGGTGTGCTATGACTTTTGGTGTTTATGAATTTTATAGTTTTTAAATATTAATATTTTAGTGAAAATTTTCCAGCTCCTCTGCCAAACAGTTTTGACATTAGGGTTACATATGTTAGATCATTTTGTGCGGCTGGAGCTGGACTATTATGTCATGACTTTTGGTGTTCATGACTTTTATAGTTTTTAAATATTAATATTTTAGTGCAAATTTAGGCCAATTCATCTTTTGGCGCCAAATAAACAGACTTCATTTGTGGTGTGTTGGCTCTCTCTAGTGGTATGCCGGGAGTGGTACAGCCTGTCTACCCTTATTTGGATTACCGTAATGATGACAATTTCAACGGTGCGCACAGCGTCGCTGCTTTCAGGAGCCATTGGAATTTTTAAGGTTGCGCAAATCATTCAAAAGTTACGGTAATGCTTGGTGGAAAACTCAATATCCCACAATTCATAGCACGCCTCTACAGAGTGAACAATGGCGGCCACCACTTCGTTTTATATGTCTTTTATTCGTGTTTCTAGGTCACAAAATAAGCTTTTAAGATATTTTCAGGCGAGAATGTAGGTGTGTAAACTTCAAATATCTGCTTGTTTTATCAAGACATCCCATATTTAGCGACAGTGCTCTGACTACGTCGGTCCTGCCTGACAGCTAGCCGGCTACCTAGCTAGCTGCCGCACTTGGCTGCAAATGGATAACGAGGGGACTCTCTGTCGTTTCACCTCCTGGTCTCTCGCAAATGCTCGCACAGAATCGGAGTTACAGCTGGATGTGGAAAAAATAACTGAGTTGTTTGGTGGTGGAGCTACAACAGAGGGCAGCTACCCACCGGTGTGTGACAGAAAGGACATGCCGCCAACGAGACATATGAGGCCGGGCAGGCGATTGCTAACGCGGGTGGTCAATCATGGATCAGGGAAAGCGAAGGCAGGAGCGTGAGGTGAACTGAATTTCAGGTAAGAAGTTATGAACTGCACTCTATTTGGGTCAGATATAAACAGAGTTTAGGTGTAGTTTATTTTCGTTGTGCTGACTTTTTACAATCGTACTGCGTGCTAGCTAGCACGACGGGAGTTTATATACAGCTGTGTGCGCGCTAAGTTACTGACGTTGGACTTTATTTTATTCATAATGGTTAGTTCAGAGTTGCCGTGACAAACGGAATCGTGCCACATTCAGAGAAAATATTACGATTTATTCTGTCGTTACGAAGCCTCCCCTGTCATTCTCTCGCCTGTTGAAACTTCAGTCATGAAACTGATCAATGATCGGCTTTTCTCTCTTGTTTGTTTATCGCGCTAAACAACAGCAGCACGTTTAAGCTTGATCAGCTGTTGTTAGAATCATGGATCAGGGAAAGCGAAGGCAGGAGTGTGAGGTGAACTGAATTTCAGGTAAGAAGTTATGACCTGCACTCTATTTGGGTCAGATATAAACCGAGTTTAGGTGTAGTTTATTTAGCAGCAGTTCTCTTATGTGTTGCTGATAGCCGGCTAGCTAGCTAGCGCCGCTAGCATAGTTAGCTCGCGCCGCTAGCAACCCTTCGTGAAAAAGCACCCAGGCTTGGCTTATATTGAGGCGGGTGAAACTCGTGTCAGCACCGTCGCTCTCTATTTGGGTCAGATATAAACCGAGTTTAGGTGTAGTTTATTTAGCAGCAGTTCTCTTATGTGTTGCTGATAGTCGGCTAGCTAGCTAGCGCCGCTAGCATAGTTAGCTCGCGCTAGCAACCCTTCGTGAAAAAGCACCCAGGCTTGGCTTATATTGAGGCGGGTGAAACTCGTGTCAGCACCCGGTCGCTCTCTATTTGGGTCAGATATAAACCGAGTTTAGGTGTAATTTATTTTCGTTGACCTTTACAATCGTAATGCCACGGGAGTTTATATACAGCTGTGTGCGCACTAAGTTACTGACGTTGGACTTTATTTTATTCATTAGGGTTAGTTCATAGAGTTGCCGTGCCGCACAAACGGAATCGTCCCACATTCAGAGAAAACATTATGATTTATTCTGTCGTTACGAAGCCTCCCCTGTCATTCTCTCGCGTGTTGAAACGTCAATCATGAAACTGATCAATGATCGGCTGTTCGCTCTTATTTATCGCGCTAAACAACAGCAGCACGTTTAAGCTTGATCAGCTGTTGTTAGAATTCTTTTGATTTTAATTTCTAGTATCAGCTGATGTTTGCTGGAGCATGAAGATGAAATCAGGAGATGTCCTTACTGAATCATCAGAGCTGAACTGGTGATGGAGAAACAGGTTTACACTTTAGGTGACATGAATGAGTTGAAGGAAGTTATGAGTTGTTTCTGAGAGACAAAGACCAAGCTCCTTTTTTGTGTGCTGACAGCTGGTAACTGTGCAGGGGCGGATCTAGCAAAGCTTTTGCCAGGGGCCAGGTAGGGCATTAACAGAGAAAGGTGGACATAAAGATATACTTTTCTTTCTTACTCTCATATAAAATATTTAGCTTTTATTAAATGCTTATCCGAATCTTACAACCAAAGTTTGTATAATAATACACAAGGTTGGCTGTAGACCATTGTTCATCATTCAGAACACTGTGTAAAAATAACAAAAACAAAAAGTGAATGCATGTGTGAAAAGTGGTCCATAATGTAATGCTTCAAAGCGTGTTCATGCAAACATTGTCGGGTCTGCCGTGGTACAATGGGACTTCTGCTCATGAACCTGTGTGCACAGCGTCTGCAAATCGGCGCTGTATGAAGTAACTTCATCTTTACACAAAACTGTAAGCTGTCATCTGTGAAGCGTGAGCGGTGTTTGTTTTACCATAGTTCATGGTGGAGAATGGCTGCTCTTCTGAGTTTTGCTCTCTGTAGCCGTATGAATGGCAACTACAGTGATTAGCAGCGGCATAGGCACACATAAAATTTCTTCTGAAATTTTCGCTTTCTAGTTGTGTGAATGCTGTAGGCATTCACACTATTGAGTTCCTGTTTCTCTTTATTCTTTATTATTATTATTATTATTATTATTATTATTCTTCAAGTTGCTTCCGTACGTTTTTGCTGTTTAACTACTTTCACAATTTTCAGCCGATTTTCACCGTCAAATTTTAAACTATTCTGCTATTTCTGCTAAAGTGTGCTATGACTTTTGGTATTTTTTGCTATTATACTTTTTAAAATATTAAGCTTTTTATGCAATTTTTTGTCCCATTGAAATGAATGGAAAACTTCCAAAATTCTGCTAAAACTTGCCTGTTTTTGAAACTTAACTACTTCATCATACTTTCACCTAGAACAACCATTCAAACTTTAAAATGTTCACAAATTATTGGGCTATTCCTGTCTGATTCAGCTTTTTCATATCTGTTACCATTTTCATCTTATCCCTCTTTAAGTTTTCAGTTTCATCTTTGTGATTTTTCACAAAATACATGCGTTGTTATGGTTGCTATGCACTTGGCTTTCAGTGAGCCACTGTAAGTTTCGCAGTCTTCTCTTCATGTCCGAACAACTTCTTGCTACTCACTCAATTTTCACTCAACTTCCACAAATTATACATCAAAACGTAGGTATTTTTGCTGGCTTTCAGAAAATGTCACTATCATTGTTGTGGGATTTATAGAATTTTGGCAAATCTCCTCAGACCAACACAAAGTCGGAAAACTCTCCATAGAAAGTCAATGGAGAGCTTGTTCAAAATCACCGCTTGATTTCTGTAATGAGAGGCATTTTCGAATCGTCATATCTCCCTAACGAAGCAAAGTTAAGACATGAGGCTTGTGCCAATATATCTTCAGACACTCCTGACGCTCACAATTCAAGAATTTCTTTCTCACCTACTACCATTTAGCCATGAATTGGGTTTGTTTGAGGGTAGGAAATTTGTCCTACGCTCAGATTTCTTCAGATTTCAAACTCTGGAAATGAGGCACTTTTTTCTCTCATCATATCTTTTTAATGGATTTCCACAGAGACCTGAAAACTTCCATGATTGTTCACCAAAGCCTGCTGTCTCTTACGGTGAAAGAATGATATCGATGCTCCAAATAGATTTAGAGTTACAAAGGTTGTTTGAGGAGAGGTCAAGGCAGTTTTCTCTTCGCCCCTACTCAGTTAGGGTACATTAGAAGTCATATATCTTTAATAATTCATATTTTATTCATAAATGGTCAACACCTGAAGATTCCCCCATCTCTTCTGAACAAAACGGTGTAAGAATGACTGTTCTAGCCCCTACGGTTAGGAAATTATAGCCATTTGTTTGAGGGGAATCATCAATATGTGAAATTGACTGAAAGAAGCAGGTCTGTGTCTCTGTGCTGCGTGTGTGTAAGCAGGTGCACCTGTTTTGGCGGGAAAACATAAACAGCCTCTCTGATTGGTGGATTCAAATTGACCAACTCCAGGCAATTTGACTGACCTAGAAACATACAGACAGGACCATTAACAGCCCTTGTTCACTTCCTTGTGTGTGTGTGTGTGTGTGTGTGTGTGTGTGTGAGAGAGAGAGAGAGAGAGAGAGAGAGAGAGAGAGAGAGAGAGAGACCCTTTTTATGGCAGCATCTCATTGTAGGATTCAAATTCATTATATTTAGACTGGTTGACTGGATTACATCCTGTGTGTGTGTCTCTCTGTGCATTTGTGTTTCCATATGTGTCCATAATTGTAATTGTGTGTATCTGCTCGCTGTTATTTGTCTTTTTTTGTATCTTTTTTTTTTTTATTTCTGTGAATTTTTCACAGTTGAACAATTACACTTGATGGAACCTAACCATGTTCAGCATTTTTTATAGCTGTCCATTTTGCTTTTCAAATATTTCTACTTAAGTTATTACAATTATGCAAAATCATAATATTTCTGCTTTTTTGGTATTTATGCTAAATACAGTGTGTCTGCTAAGTCATGCCATTTCTGCTATTTTATAGGTTTTCTGCTAAATATAGTATTTCTGCCAAATAATAGTATTTCTGCTAAGTTATTATGTTTCTCTTAAGTCACAATTTTTTTGCTAAGATGTTATGTTACTGCTCCATGTCTGAAATACATTACAGAATGCTCATGTCTCTGTCGGTGTGAGTAAGGGATGCAGTGCATCAACAGGAACAACTACATAGCCTGATGAAGCAGACAGAAGTGGCAGCTCTGATTGGTGGATTCAAAATGAGCAGATCAAGGCTTTTTGACTCTCATAGCCACAGCTGAAAATATGAAGCTGAAAAAAAACTGAAGAAGCCGATGTCAGTCTTCTAAAAAGTTTTTGAACTTCTAATAACTTTACAGAAGTGTGTGTGTGTGTGTGTGTGTGTGTGTGTGTGTGTGTGTGTGTGTGTGTGTGTGTGTCTATGTGCCCTTGTGTGTGTATGTTTGTATGTATGTCTGTGTTCATGCTTGCATCCATGTTTGTACACATGGGTTATGTTTCTGTGTGTGTGTGTGTGTCCCTATTTGTAAACATTGCTAGGCATGTCATTTTTGCCTTAGCTTTGTGTATCTGCTACAGTTCCTTTGTAACTTTTCTAATGTTTCTGCCAATTTTTCACAGTTGAACAACAAATAATCTTTTGAGGAAACTTCAGCTTTTTGAAGCTGGCCGTTTTGCGTTTCCAATATTTCTGCTAAAGTTATTACTTTTCTGCTAAATTATACTATTTCAGCTCCTATGTTGCATTTCTACTACATGTTACTATTATACTACTGTATATTAAGTTGTACTCTTACACCATTTCTTCCTGGTTTTTAGGTTTGCGCTACATATTAACATTTCTGCTGTATTACAACACTTCTGCCATGTTGTACTACCTCTGCCAAGTTTCTATGTTTCTGCTGAGTTACAATATTTCTGTAAGTAAAATAAGTTTTTGCAGGCCTCAACCCGCCATGCATGTTAACCAGGTAAAATAAATATTTATGTAGATATTGTGCAAATATTTATTATTCATTTTTTAGGAGCATAGTGCTTTTTTCCAAATTCAGGTAAAGGCTCTTTGTGCGCCGAAAGCCCAAAGGTGATAAGGATCCGTTTTTGTTTGATACATGGATAATTTAAGTTAAGCTTTTTAATTCATATAAGAGAGACCTTGAACTGGATGTTTTTATTTTTGTTATTTTTAAGAGTTCAAAATGTGTCCATTACGTGAATAAAATTTCATTTACTTTGTAGCATTTCATGGATTTCATAAGCAACACACTATAGTTGTTTATACAGAGCATAAAGGTAAAAACAATGTGTGCAGTGTTATCTTCATTTTAGATGTCAAAAGTATTTTTGGCTCCCAGTGTTTTCTTTTCCGTGCAAACCGGGTCCAAATGGCTCTTGGGGTCTTAAAGGTTGCTGACCCCTGGTTTAGATGGTTGTTTTAAAACCTTCACTGAAGAGTCTTGTTGGAGAAAGCCACACCTTTACCTCACTGCAGCAGGGGTAAACAAGTGGGTGCAAGTCCATTTAGGTTAGAATCCATATGATTATAACCAAAATGTATTAGAATAAAATAAATAAATGTGCAATGAACATGTCAGGAGTCACTGTTGAAAAGCCTCATGGCAGTGGGGTTAAAGTACCTCCTGAACCTCTGATCCTGCAGTGCAGTGAGGCGAGCCTCTGCAGCTCCTACTGTCCTGTGAGGATGCTTAGGTGAACACCAACAACAGCTCCTTGGTGTTGGTGTTCAGAGGAAGACTGTTCTTATTACTCCAGCCAGTTAAATAAATATATAATAATACAGTACATTTTAACATAATGACCTTATATTTATTTATGACTTTTAACCATAATTTCAAATTCAAATAATCCTGTTTGAACTAATTCTATTTATTCAACTTATAGAATTAAATCTCTGCTAGTTGTCTTCTGTTCCAAAAAAAATCTAGTATAATAGTATTTAAATTTACATATATTTTTCACATTTTCAATGCCAATTTTGTGTAATGGCGGAGTTTCCTACTACCCGTGAATGCCTCTTTTTTTGCATCTCCGGCTGACTCCTGAATCTCCGCCCACTCTCTGCTCGATCCCTGCCGGTAAGCGCTGCTTCTCTGTCTCTCTCTCTGAAAATGTCTTTAAGCTGTTTGAGTGATTTACCGAAGTTTTTGCTAGTGACTTATAAAGCCAGTCAAGTATAAGTCATATTAAAGTAACACAATGGCTGCTTTGTTAGTGAAACGTTGTAATTTTAGTATTTAAAAGGAGTGTTTGGTAAGCTAGCCCTAACAACCAAGTGCTAACGCCTAGCGCTCCTTTAGGCCCAGTGTGAAATGAATATGGTTCATTTGATTGTTTAATACAGTTATTGTGTTGTTGTATTTGGTTCATTCGGTGTGTTAGTGTTTCTGAGTCTCTTGGGGAAGCTGAAGGTAGTTCTCCTCTTCACAAATTAGTCAGTTAAAACGGCCTTATTCTTAGGTTGCTGCCATCTTAGAACCACTGGTTAGCTGCTGAAGCAGCAGGGTCGGCAACTTCAAAGGAGCCATTTTACGGCCTCTGACTGAAGGCCGGGAGAAAAAGAGTCACGTGCCTGTGCCGTTGTGTGTTGTGGGTTAATTAACAGAAGGGAGAGAGAGAGGAGGATAAAACACATAATATAAGAATAATAACATTTCTTAACAAGAAGACTTTTTTTTTTTTTTTTCCCTTAATCAATTTTAGTTTTTAGTTAAATTTTAAGAATTGTTTAACAAACACTTGTTTGTGCAGGCTGGTTTGTTTTTAAGTAAAACCTACACCTGCAGCTCTGTTTAACTTCTCACTTTGTGAAAAATTGATGACATATAAAAAAGGCCACCTTCAAATAAATAAAATGCAGCAGTGCGCCATTAATATTATTAATATGATATGTAGATATTTAAAACAACACCATATTACATGATACTAAATGATACTGTGTGCAGGTGATAATATTTTTAGGAAGCAGAATTTGAATGCAGACCAACTCAAATGTTGAAGCCTAAAAATATCATCCAAGCTTTCATTTATGATTGCTCATGCTTTGAAATTGTGATGTCAGAATTTGATAAAGTGTGCAGTGCTAGGTGTAGCAAATTATTGCTTATTAAATCTACTGTGTTATCTAATAGCACCAAACTATTAGAGCTATCACATAACTGAGAAACTTGTATGGCTTATTACAAATGGATGAAACCACATTTTACCTTAATGAAGACAGTAATCTTTAATAAGGTGTAGAAAAAGAGGTGAGTTGTTTGTTGCTGTGGTAAACAAAGAAGTGTACTGAATCTTTTGGACTACTCAGAGTGATGTAGTATTGACTCTGATGCTGATCTGAGTTGTCTCATTCTGTATTTGTGTGCTTTGTCTTTTGTTACACAGAGTGAAAGAGATCTTTGGTTTTGCCTTTGCTGGTAAGTAAACAGTGATTGTAACTGAAGCAGTATGAACCTGGCATTGTGTAGCACATTTGGCAACTTACATACAGTAGTTTGACTTTTTGTGATATGTTTCCATTTACTGATTGGCAAAAACACAGATTTGTGACCTGTAGCAGCAAAGCCCCCACACAGGGCCTCTGACTCTCCCTGAAAATGTCCCTGAAGTTTAATAGCCCATTTATGTATGATTTAAATTTGTTATGGCTTATCAAATCCAAACATATAGGGCTGTGCAATATGACCAAAATCTCATATCCCGATATTAAGACATCTATCGTCCGATAATGATATAAATTACAAAAATGTAACATTTTCTGTAAATTCTGTGAATCTCGGGCAGCTCAACTTGCGTGAAGTGTTTCCAGCTGGGTGTCGCGTACCTGGAGTCCAGTGTTGTTAGGTTGTAACGGCCGCCGTTTTCTTTGTGAGTATTTATTACACAGCATGCTGCGGGAAAAGCCTGTTCTAACGCTTGAGTCTAAGGTTTATTTTTTTTGTCCTGACGGCTGCTTTTGTATTCTCATCCGTAAATACTCTGCATCTTTCACGTGATTAAGTTTATTTTGAAAAGTCTCAACAGGATCTTGACCTTTATTGTGAAAGGTTTATGTGGAAAATAAACAAGCGGACACGCCGTGGTTTTACCGTCATTGTTGATAACGACAATGCATAAAAAGAGGCGCTTGTCCATCCGTAGTGTGGTTATATTAAATATAAGAGAAAGAGAGAACTTTAAGAAATTAATATAGCCACTACAGTGACCATCAAAATGATGAAAAAATATTGCCGTAAACAGTTTATTTTACACACCACGAAACAAACGATAGCGTAAAATGAAACGATAGACGTTTTTATATCGTCATCCGATATATATCGTTATATCGAACAGCCCTACAAACATAGTTAAATGTCAGATGTCTTTATACAGTTGTTCATTTTCTCCTTATGTTTGTGGATTTAAGTAGCAGACAAAACCATTAAAGTGTTTTAGGGAGTCAGTATAAGTGGTTGCTCAAACACTTAAGAGCTGCACAGGTATTGATTTATATTGTCTCTCAAATTCTGCTGATGTGTTACATTAAAGTCAGAACACTGTAGAACACTTCTGATTTATATAATTACTTTGTATCTTACATTTTAAAAGTTTTGGTTTTCACACTTTATTAGCACTGACTTGTGGTAGAAAATGTTGGAGCCACAAAGCTTCTGTGTAGGAAATATTTGGTATATCCTGCACTTGTGCCAACAAATATTGGTGCCTATTCTTTGCATTTCTGTAGTAATGAATGCTTTTATTACACATGCTAAAGCCATTTGAGACGCTGCAGTTCATTTATCTCCTCTTTACACTACAGTAAGCTCATAAAGCCTTAAAGTAATTGAGGATTTTACTAGTTAATTTATGTCACAGTAAATTGTATTGTGTGTGAAGAGGCTCAACAGTCTGAATCATCAAACAGTGATCTGATGTATTGTTTCCTTTCTCTAGACTGCTGATCTGATCGTCTCAAGTCTGGTAAGTAAAGGTTTGTCTGAGGTGAAGTGCTGGGAAATGTTTTCTCATTATAGGAGATTCAGTGCTGTGAGTCAGTCAGCACAGCTCTTGGCAATCAAATAATAGAATAGTCTATGTAAACATTTCCAGACTTACAGATCTCTGTTATCATCATACTACATTTTTAATTAGGCCCTAATATCGGCCATGCTAATTATATTGTAGATTTAGCGGAGTGTGTATTAAACATGCCCCATATTTGACTGAAATATGTAGAAACTGCTGTATAGGAGTCATCTGTCTCCAAATTTTTCATTTTGCCAAAAGTCATACTGAGTAAATTATTTTTTACTTTTATGTTAACGGCTCCCCAGACATTATGATATACTGTTGTACCAGGTAAGTACACACAGAAATGGGAATTTGAGACCTTTGGGCATTTAGGAACATGTGATGTGTCATAAGTTTGAGTTGAGTTCATGTGAAGTGTTTAAAGCAGGTGGTCTGAAACTGTCTGTCTTCATTGTGTGGGTTTAGCTTGACCATATAATGTTTACAGTAAGTTACTGTAGCACCACATCTTGGTTTACAGACTGTTTGTTTTATTGTGTTAATAGAATGCAAAATGTCCTCAGAAATGTTCCACCACCATATGTTAAACATTTTCATTCAGTTGAATCTAATAATGTACTGTACAACTCTTCAGTGTGTAATGATATATATGTTCTGTATTTTTCGGACTGTAAGGCACACTAAATTCTAAGGCACATTAAGTCAAACAAAACAGATAAGCCAAACTTTATTCAACTCATTTACAGTAACTCTCAAAATTGTTCAGTTGTAAGACATAAAATACAGAACAATACACTCACTTTTTTAGGATTTGTGGATTGATGAATGTGGATTGATCAGTTTGAAATCTGCTTCATAAGCATGGCTCTCAACAGGTGCCAGGCCCTTATACACACACACACATATTATGTTGAAGCACAGTACGAATTACTCTACGAGGGTGCTGACTATGGTAGCCATGCTCCGACAATACATCAAGTGGTGCTGCTTTGTAGCTTACCAAAGACATACTAAAACATTTGACAGATTTTTGAGTGCCGTGTACCACATAGAATTGGTTTGAAGTCAGTAAGCGCAACCATATATAAGGTGCACTGTCTATTTTTGAGAAAATTAAAGGCTTTTAAATGTGCCTTATAGTCTGAAAAATACGGTAAAGCCAGGTTTATTGGAAGTGTGTCTAATTCCACTTTCTTTCTGTCTTACAGGTGACCTGCTGCAGAAAACCCTCTCCTCTATCATTAACAAGCAATTCAGTCTGTCCTATCACTCTCCCTCTCCTGCTCCATCTTTTTTGACAAGCCATTCTATCTTCTATCATTTCTCCGCCATGAGCTCTATCTAATTTGACAAGCTTGAACCTGAGTTGAAAAGCAAAACAAGTTTGAAAAGAAAACAAGTTTGAAAAGCAAAACAAGTTTGAAAAACCAAAAAACAAGTTTGAGAAACCCAAGTTTGAGAAACCCAAGTTTGAGAAACCCAAGTTTGAGAAACCCAAGTTTGAGAAAAACCAAGTTTTTGGAATTGAAGTTACCGCAACTTCATCGATCTGTTTTCAGAATTGGAGAGATCTCCGCTCTCACTGCTCCTTCTTTCCTGTCGTTAAACTTTCATATCCACTCATTTTGCTGGAAATTACTAGTAAAAGTTGAATATACAGTAATAGAATATACAGTACAGTAGAACTCACTGTAGAAACTACTTACAGAGCCCTACATTTGTCATTTTAATTTTGCATTACACTTTGAAATAAGCACTGATAGTTTGGCTTACAAGTGCAATTTGATAAATTATATAAACTTATATACACCTTTTTTTTGAGATATATTTGTAGTAAGATAATCTGGTTATTTTGTAATTCAGACTGTTATATTCACATAAATATTAAATTTGATTCAAATACATTTTTCAGTCTGTTTCATTGGTTATAACATTTGACTACAAGTTTATACTATTATTATTTAAGGACAAACCCTTTTTGTCACTCAGTGTAAGTATTCAATTACAGTTATCATCTAGAGGCTGTCCTGAGATCCCAGACTTCCTGTTTCCTGGCTGCTGCAGAACATCCAGCTGAAGAATCCCCATCACCTGTCATCTGATCACCACACCATCACAGCTCATTATATTTGCTTTAAAATTTAAATATCTGAAAGATTTACACAGTCTACTTAAAATTTAAGAGTTTTATTATAGCCTGTTGATTGATTGTTGAGATTTATTCTGCATATTACATTACAGAAGTATAGACCTATTTGTTATCCAGTCTGGTTAAAAAAATATAAGTAATAATATAGAGTTTTTTGAAAAAGTTACAATAAAACAGACCAAAGTGTTTTCAAAGAACTTTATATTGAGTTTGTATTTAAGTCAGCCTTTTACATTAATTCTGATAAATCTCTGATTTAATAGTCATTAAAGTCATTAGTTTTTCAGTGTTTACAGGTTGACTTTTGTTTACGTTTGTGTATACATATAAGTTCCAGTTTGTACTTCAACAAAATGCCAAGAAAAGGTCAAAGGTCGCAGTCCCAGAAGCTTAGATGGCAAAAGCAGAAAGAACAGGTAAATGTTTCTGAGATCGGTGAGGAGGTAAAGGTGTCTGTTACAAGTATTTCCCAGTCCAGAAGTGCAGAGCAGTGCTCAGACAGCCGCAGTGTCTTATGCAGATGTGGTAAAGAGAGGTGTTCACTCAGCATGTGTGCCAGATGCTAAAGTACAGCAGGTAATCCAGACTGAACCCCAGGTAACTGTGCAAACGCAGCATGATGGACAAGCTCCAGGACCGTCTCATGTACAGGTTACAAACAATGAAAGTCGTCCACGGTGAGTAGCATCTGTGCATCCCGAAGCCAGGCCTCTCCTAAGTATGGAAAGTACAGGAATCAGCAATGCATGGCGAACAGTTTGGTTTTCCTGTCATTCTTACACGAGGATGAATTCATTACAAGAGCAGATCTTAACAGTGTGTTGGACAAAGGCCATGCCATGCATTCAGATGCCAGAAAGAGGTTTGTGAACAGTGTGTTTCTAGCCTGCGATGAGCTTCCCACAGTGGTCAGCAGCCGCAGACACAAGTATCAAGTGGATATGTCTCAGTTTGCTCATTACGGCACATTTGATGGTACAGCTCACCTTCCGAGCCTTGAACAGGGACTACAGTGTTTGGCTTCAGCGGTTCGCTATGCTTTGCTAGTCATGGGAGGAAACGTCATTGCAGTTTGCAGGCTGACTTCAGGTGAATACGCATATTTTGACCCTCACCACGTAAGTCTACAGGAATGCCATTGTCACTAGGTGGAAGTGGTGGAACTGCAGTTATGTTAAAATTCACACGTCTTAACTACATGATTGACAGGATCAAATGTTTGTACCGAATGTTTAGCATCGCACCAACCTGCACTTATGAGCTACAGCCTGTCGAGTTTCACAGTGAAAACGCTGCTGACCAAAGAGATGCTAATCAAACCACCGAATACAGACAAACCGCTGTAAGTGTTCCAGCCGCAGCTTTAAATGAACCTGTCCATGAATTAAATTCCCAAACAACCACTGAGCAGACACGGAAAACTGCTACGGAGACTGTAATCACTGAAGTGACATCATCCAGAGTGGATTATTCAAATGAGCCAGCTGCTACTGAAAACAAGAATCGTCCTTCTGATTATTTACAGAAAGAAACCTCTGCATCTTCTGTGAGAGAAACTCAGGTAATATCAGATGCTGTTCCTCAGAATGATTCAAACACTGCCTCCTGTTCAATTAAGACAACACAGGAACTCTCACATAAACTACTAAAACGTAATAAAAACACAGAAGGGAAAGATTTAGGAGAAGATCATTGGCCCAACAAACACTACCACAAAGAAAAGAAAATCAGAAAAAGAAAGAACAGCAGATGTACGCTTTTGATGAAACCTTTAAGGCAAAGAAAAAAAAAATTCTAGTAGAAAGTCTAATGATCCAGATCATAGACAGAAGAAAAGTGTTTACAAAAATAAATCTGTATAAAATAAATACTACATATAGAGAGAAACAGACAGAACATTTGAGAAAGATCTATAGAGAAAGGGATGATTTTAAGGAAAAACAGAAGGAGCAAATGAGAAGGATCTATAGAGAAAGTGCTAATATTAGAGAGAGAAAAGAGAACGTGTCATAAGGACATATAAAGACAGTCCCATATTTAGAGAAAACAAAGAGAACATATAAGAAGAACATATAGAGAGTCTCCTGTATTTCAAGAAAAGCAGAAGGAGTATATAAGAAGAACATATAGAGAGTCTCCTGTATTTCGAGAAAAGCAGAAGGACCATATAAGAAGAACATATAGAGAGTCTCCTGTATTTCGAGAAAAGCAGAAGGACCATATAAGAAGAACATATAGAGAGTCTCCTGTATTTCGAGAAAAGCAGAAGGACTATATAAGAAGAACATATAGAGAGTCTCCTGTATTTCGAGAAAGGCAGAAGGACTATATAAGAAGAACATATAGAGAGTCTCCTGTATTTCGAAAGCAGAAGGACTATATAAGAAGAACATATAGAGAGTCTCCTGTATTTCGAGAAAGGCAGAAGGACATTATAAGAAGAACATATAGAGAGTCTCCTGTATTCAGAGAAAAGCAGAAGGAACGTATAAGAAGGACTTACAGAACATGTGCTGAATTCAGAGACAAGCATAAAGCTTACATGAGGTCATATGTTTATAACCTATATAAAGACAGTGAAGAATTTAAACAGAAAAAACGATCTTACATCATCAAACGTTATGGAGAAGAGAGACAATTTCAGCAACAACACAAAGAGAATATGCGAGAACGAATGAGAGTAAAATATTGGAACGGTTTTTCTTTTAGACAGATGCATAATATCAGATGTGCAATGAAAATAAAGAGAAAATATCGTCAGATGCATCGACCAGCTGAAAGTTTACAGTCTCATCCAGATAACAGTTTAATGAATGAGGCCATATCTCGTTTCAGATCAAACATTAAGTCAGCACCATCTTATGTTTGTACTATTTGCCTAAAAGCTTCTTTTCCCAATCAGGTGAAAATCTGCAAAAGAGAAAATTACTCAAAACACCAAACTGTAGCTCAACAGTGTCTAACTGGTAAATTTGTTCATGTGTGTGATGAAGCATGTCATGATCACTGCAGCTTTCCTGTTGAGAGAAAAAAGAGTATATCTGTCACACGTGTCACAGTTCCTCAAAAGTGGACGCATGCCAAGGCTTGCTGCTGTCAATGGTTTAGAACTTCAGGATATTCCAGCTGAACTGTGTGATCTCAACATTCTGGAGAGACATCTGATTGCCAAATGCATCCCATTTGCTAAGATTATTCCACTTCCAAAGGGCAGACAAAGACTCATACGTGGTAATGTGGTGTGTGTACCATCTGAGGTCCAACAAACAGTTGACTCTTTACCTCGGCTCAGAAGCCAATCGCAGATAATGAGGATCAAGTTGAAAAGACGACTGTGCTACAAAGGCCATCAGCTGTTCCAGACTGTCACCTGGTCTAAACTGATCCAAGCCCTGCGTAAACTCAAACAGATTCATCCACAGTACACAGATATTGTTATCAGAGATGATGCATTGCTTTGTGATCCAACGTTACCTGATGATGACAGCAGTGATGAAGCCAGCATGGCAAGTGATGATTATGATGAAGCAGATCTAATGGAAATTGACAACTATGAAAAAGATGCCCTTTTGAGTGAAAGTGAGTCTGTAAGTGAACAAGATGTTAATATGCAATCCTGTGATGAACAACCAGAGGAACAAAATCCAGAGGAACCAGAAAGTGATTTGAACAATGGAGGTTTTGCTCTAGAAAGTTGTCTGCAGCCTGTAGACATTTCAGAAGAGATTCTCTGTTTCACTGATAACACATATTGTGTGGCTCCTGCAGAAAGAAACAATCCTGTTAGCTTCTTCAGAACTCCTCATTTGGAAGCCATGGCATTTCCTGTGCAGTTTCCTACTGGTCAGAATACACTGGATGAAAAGAGACGTCTCAAGCTCACACCGAGTGCTTACTTCAAGTCAAGGCTTTTCAACATTGATGCAAGATTTGCTAAAGATACAAATTACCTGTTTTTCTCACAGTTTGTCACTGAAATACACCTGGCTAATTCCAGCATGACAATACAGCTAAGGAAAGGTAAAACTATGACCAAAGATGGACGCAAAATCACATCAGGAATGTTACAAAGTAAGACAGAAGTAGAGAAGCTGGTAAGAAATAAAGATGCAATCAGATTTATGCAGCCACTCAGAGGAACTCCAGCTTACTGGCAGAAAACTACAAGAGATCTATTCAGTATGGTTCGTCAAATAGGAACACCTCAGTTCTTTGTCACTTTCTCTGCTGCTGAGATGAGATGGCCTGAAGTGATTCAAGCAATAAAGAGACAACAAGGTGAAGAGGTTGATTTTGAAGCCCTGGAGTGGTCAGAAAAGTGTGAAATTCTAAGATCAAATCCAGTTACCACCATGCGAATGTTTGATAAGCGTGTTGAGGCTTTGTTCAGAGATTTGCTTTTTCTCCTGCACAGCCCCTTGGTGAAATCATTGATTACTTTTACAGAGTTGAGTTCCAGCACAGAGGTAGTCCGCATATACACATGTTGCTGTGGATTCGAGAAAAGGTAGAAGTAGATGTGGATGATGACCAAACTGTCTGTGACTTTGTGGACAGATACATCTCAGCTCAACTGCCTGATCCAGAAAAACAACCTGAACTGCACAAAAAGTCACTGAACTACAAAAGCACAGCAAAACCACACAAAAACATGCTTTAAGAGTGTGAACTCTGGTTGTAGATTTGGGTTTCCAAAACCACCAGCCACAAGAACAATGATTGTGAGACAGGATGAGGATTCAGACACTGAAGCTGCAAAAGCCAAACTCAGACCTTTGTTGAACCTGCTGAAGGAACCTGAAGCTGCTTCTCTCACCATAGAGCAGATTCTGTCACGATGCAACTTGACAATGAATGAGTATGAGCAATGCCTCCAAGACATAAACAAGAAAACAGCGCTGATTTTGAAACGTGACCCAAAGGACTGTTGGATCAACAATTACAACCCACACCTGCTTGAAGCCTGGAACGCGAATTTGGATGTCTCGTTCATATTGAATGCCTATTCTTGTATAGAATATCTCTGTAAATATATAACGAAGAAAAAGAATCTGGCCTCTCTGAATACCTGAAGACAGTTATTGACAACTCTGCAAAGAACACGGTCAATGAATGTGATGAAATGAGAGCTGTGATGCAGGCTTATTCAAAAAGAGAGAAATCAGCGCACAGGAGTGTGTGACTCGAGTCTGTGGCCTAAAATGAAAAAAATGTTCCCGCAGTGTTGTATTTGTACCAACAGATGATAACCCAGTGAAAATGAGTCGCCCGATGAGCTATCTGGAAACCACAACACACGACAGTTGTAATATTTGGATGACAAGTTTGAGTGATAAATACAAATGCAGACCTGAGACACCAGAATATGAGGAAATGTCACTGGCTGATTTTGCTGCCTTGTGCCGGTTGGTGAGTGGTCCAAATGAAGGAAAAGATGTGCTTCCTCTTCTAAACCAGCTTGGATTTGTACAAAGGCGAAAGAATGATAAACCAGCTATAATCAGGTATTACCACTGTTCTCACAGGAAAAAGATCCTGAGCAATATTATGGACGACTGTTGAGACTTTACCTTCCACACAGATCAGAGCAGGAACTGAAACCACAAGGGTTCCAAACCTATCAGTCCTTCTACAACTCAGGTTTTGTACGACTTCCATGTTCAGACCACAGTGAGTCTGTGAAAAGGGTTGTGAAGAGAAATAAAGACAAGTATGAGAAGAACTCTGAGGATATTGAGAGTGCACTGGAAGAGTTTGAACAAAATAGGGACGTTGTGATTGATGAATGGTGTAATCTTGCTCCTGAATCTGAAGTTGTGAGGCTACAATGTGATGAGAATCTTCCTGAGAGACAGTCTGATGATGAGAACGAACAGGAGAATGTTCCCGACTACAGTCGTCAGTCTGATGCTGTAACAGAGATCAGAGCCATCAGAGAACAACCTGCAGTCGATCCAGCTGTGGTACGTGTAATGTATCAGAATCTGAACCAGAAGCAGGCCTGCGTGTTCTATGCCATTAGAGACTGGTGTATTCAGTGCGTTTGTGGTTTGAACCCAGATCCATTTTTCTACTATATCAACGGTGGTGCAGGAACTGGAAAGTCACATCTGATTAAATGTATTCACTCTGAAGCATCAAAGATCCTGAGCAGACTGCCTGCTAATGCAGAAGAAGCTGACATATCAAATCCAACTGTTTTACTGACGTCATTTACCGGGACAGCAGCTTTTTCTATCAATGGCTCTACGTTACATTCTCTACTGAAACTACCCAGGAGTCTGAAACCACCCATTCAAGGACTTGGTAATCAACTGGATGAAGTCAGATCTGAGCTTATGAATGCTGAAATTATTGTTATTGATGAGATTTCAATGGTTTCAAAACCCTTTTTGCTTATGTGGATGCACGACTGAAACAAATCAAAGGCACTCAGAGACCTTTTGGTGGAATGTCAGTTTTAGCTGTTGGAGATTTTTACCAGCTGCCACCAGTGCGACAGTCTAAACCTCTGTGTGTTTACGATCCAGAACAGATTGACCTATGGCAGGAACATTTTCAGATGATCACTCTAACCGAGATCATGCGTCAGAAAGATGATGTGGCCTTTGCAGAGATGTTGAACAGGATTAGAGTCAAAGAAAAGACAGATGAGCTTTCTCAGTGCGACAGAGATTTGTTGTCACAGGCTGTGACTGCACCAGAAGAATGTCCAATCGAGGTCTTACACATTTATGCCACCAACAAGAATGTTGAATCCCACAACACAGATACGCTCAAGAAGCTTCATTCAAACATTATAATCATCAATGCAGACGATTTCCAGAAGGATAAATGTACAGGCAGAATGGCACGAAGAGACAAACCATTTACAGGTGGGAGAAATGATTTACCCGACACCCTGAATGTTGCTGAAGGAGCCGAGTGATGCTGACCAGAAACTTGGACACACTAAACGGTTTGGTCAATGGTGCTTTTGGTATACTGATAAAGGTGGTGAGATCTGAAAATGATGGACAAATAATTAAACTTGGGCTCAGAATGGACAACCGGCAGCCTATGAGACACAACCGCAGTTCTAATGCAGCATCTGATGATCTGGTTTACATTGAGAGAGCAGAGGAGAATCTGAAGTTTAAAGGCGCGGTGACGCGCAGACAGTTTCCTTTAAAGCTAGCATTTGCCTGCACAATCCACAAAACTCAGGGTCTTACAACACAGACAGCTGTAGTTTCAATGAAGAACATTTTTGAACCGGGTATGGCTTATGTTGCTCTCAGCAGGGTGACGTCTCTCAGTGGACTCTATTTGCAGGACTTGGATGAGAAAAAGATTTACGCCAATCCCGAGGTAACTGCAGCGCTCCAAACCATGAGACAAGCCAGCATTGAGGAAATGATGCCTCTTCTTCAGGTCAGAGAAACAGCCAGCAGACCTGACACTCTTACACTGATCCATCACAATACAGAGGGTTTGCCATCTCACATCAGTGACATCAAGAGTCATCATGAAATGTGTTTAGCAGATGTTTTGTGTCTCACAGAGTCTCACCTCCAAGGCTCCTTTGTTGCAGATAGTCTTCATTTGGATGGCTACACCATGTTCAAACGCAACAGACATGTGTCCTACACAAACTTTCCTCACATGGCCAGCAGAAGTGGTGGTGGAGTTGTTGTGTATTTGAGGAATCATTTTCAGGTTCAGGTAAAACAGTATCTGCATAATGTCACTGATCTTGAGTTCTTAGTGTTGAAGGTTCAGGCTCCATTCCCTGCGCTCATTGCTGTTGTGTACAGACCTCCTGACTACAGTTTGACACCGTTCATGCAAAACCTGGTAAGTCTTTTAGATTCTCTTGAAATAATGGACTGTCACCCAATCATTGTGTGTGGAGATTTTAATGAGAACCAGTTACAGAGTGGAAGAAAACAGATTCTGGAGCAGTTTCAGTCGAGAGGGTATTCACAGCTGATCACTTCTGCCACTACAGACAAGAACACCCTGCTTGACCTCATTTTTGTTTCTCAGCCACAGCAGAATCTTCATTCAGGTGTCCTGAGAACATATTACAGTTACCACAACCCTGTGTTTTGTGTCCTGTCCTCCAGCCAATCATGAAGTCGTCTGGTGAGTTTTGAAACAATTACAGATCATGTTTGTTACAGAGTTTAATGTTTGTAGAGCATGAAAAAGATTTTTCATTGAAAAAATTGTCTTCCCTACTCTGTCTGCAAGAAGACCCTTTCTTATTGCAATGTTATTAATCATTTCACCAAATCATGGCTGAACTTCATGCAGAGCAGGGAACATCTCCCTTCTGTTATCATGCACCTCTGATCTGAAATGTGCTGCAACATTTATTAAAGCAACATCATTTATTTTTTATCCTCATGTTTTAAATTGCTAAATCTACTCTTTTAAAATGCATTTTTTCCATTGATGTAAATTGTCCTCTCCTTTTGTTGATACTTTATTTTACTGTGATGTATGTATCTCAAGAAATGAGAGCTTCCCCTCAAAGGGCTTTCAAATTATTAAATAGTAAATAAATAAATCCCAGATAAATGCAGGTATTTATTATAGGTCACATGCATAAATGCAGACACTTATATTTTATTGATTATAATACATTTTGTAGAATCAAAGGTTTGTTTGGTGAATGAGTTTTTGCTTATCATGTTTTACAGGTAAAAAAAAAAGTCAAAGGTTTTAAACTATCTTTAGGCTACCAGAGATTTCTGTAATACAAATACTTTTAGAGCTAACAGAATGTGTATAAAACTGATTTAGATATAAATGGAAAGTTTCTGCTTCAATTTTCTGACTTGGCCTTTATCCGGGTGGGTTTGGGTTTGGGTGGATAAAGGCCAAGTCAGAATTCTCTAAGCAGCTGGAAAAAGCTGCTAATAAACAAAGACATCAGAAAGCGGGGGCTTTAGGTGTAGCCCATACTTTCTGATGCACTAAGTAGATTTAGTAACTGACACCCCATACCAACATTATATTGACACTTGGGGGCTGAGATGGGTGGGTGGGGAGGGTGGGTGGTGGTTAAAGCACTTTATGTTTTGTAGGTTTATTTTCTTCAGACAGGGCACACACAGTCCTGTGTCCTTTGTGGCAAAACCTTCAAACTTCACCATCCTCAGCTGAAACAACAACATCTTAACACCATCTTCATGAACTGCTGATCCAAACCTGATCCATCAGTGCTGGACTGCACAGATAACTACATGCCACAAGGAGACTGCTGTTTTATGAGCTGCTTTACCAGTGTGTCTTCAATGGAGAAGATGACACACCCATCACCTGACCTCCTGCCTGATCTGGAGACCATCATCATGCTGCCACACTACACACCTCTGAGACCATCAATGATGACTGATACTGAGGAAACTGTATTTCCTGTCAGAGATGCTCAGTGATCCTCAGAGCAGAGAGGGGTATTATTCTTTATCTTTATTAAAAAATGTCAGTGTTTTTAATTCAGTTAATTAATTTAAATCCTGTTTATTGCATAAATAATTCCACACTCAAATGATTATACTTGTTGACACTTTCTGAGTTTTAATTCACATTATGGATTACAAATCTATGCTTTTTCTACTTTGTCTCTCTGTGCAGGTATTGCTGTCTTCTGAGTTCATATCAGTATGACATCAGTGGAGAAGATCACATCACCTGACCTCCTGCCTAATCTAGAGACCATCACCATGCTGCCACAGTCAACACCTCTGAAACAATCAAGGATGACTCATACTGAGGAAACTGTACTTCGTGTCAGAGTCCAGTGATCTACAGAGCAGAGAAAGGTATGATTTTTTATCTTTGATAAAAACAAAATACATGTCAGAGATTTGAATTTGATCAATTAATTCATTTAAATCCTGTTTATTTCATAAATAATTCCACACTCAAATGATTAAACTAGTTGGCAGTTGAGTGAGTTTTAATTCACATTATGGATGAAAAATCTATGTGTTTTTTTCTACTCAGTCTCTCTGTTCAGGTACTGCTGTCTTCCGAGTTTTTCAGTTTCCAAACTGAGATATTCAAACCTCATCACAGAGCTTGTGTCTATCTTCACCAATCTCACACTCACATGGTGTGAGATTGCTCTGGATTCTGGTTATGTGGCCTGCAGCACCTATGAGGTATTTCAATATTTTCTCATTGTATAACTTGTTTGTAGTTTTTATGCCGTAATATCAATGAAATGTTGTTTTTTTCTGTATTTTTTTTAAACCACCCATTCAAGCTCATCCAGTGTGCCTGCATTCCAGCTTCTTAGACTCTACACAAGTGGACAGAGTGTCAGTGTTTGACCGCTCTTATAGACACCAACTTCTGTCAACTCACTGCTACTGATCTGGCACCTCACTCCAGGAAGACAGAGGGTTGCAAGCCTGTCATCGTTTCCAGTGTGACTTTGCATTCTTGGGATAGCATCAGATTTTTCCCACAAATATTCAAAGGTAACACTTATTTTGAGCTTATTTATTAAATCAAAAGTCTTCCATTGTGTAAATTCTATTTGATATGTTTTTGTCTTCTTTTAGATTTAGATGCAGTGATTGAATGTGCTGCAGCTTTGTTAACTGTTTGGAAAACATCTGTTTGTGATGGTATTTAAAATTACGCTTTAAGGTGACAGTTTCCATGTAATTTCAGTCCTTTTTCTAAACAAAAACAATTTTTAATTAACATATTTTTAATTTATTTTTACCAGCACATCATTGGTCAAAGGTAAAAAGAGCCACATGTTACACCAAGAATGAATTTTTGACTCTGTTTGTGTCACCAGATTTAACAAACAATATCTGACCTATGAAATAAGTAATTGCACCATTTTTGGATAAATGTGCCATTATATTGTTTTGTATTTTCAATTGTTGAATAATTATGTTGTAGAACAAACCCAATCTGTTTAGCCAAACAACATAACTTGTTTGGTTAAATAGTGGATTTGTATAATTTTAGTCTATAAGCATAGCAAGCTGAATTCATACAAACACACAGCTCTAAATCTTGAATTGTAGGATGCACAATAATGATCATTTAATTATTATGGACATTTAAATCAGAATCTTTTGAACCATTACACATATTCTTTATAGAGATTACACAACCTCAAAATGCGAAAAAACAAAAAGTGTTTAAGAGGATAAATAAAGACAGCTCAAAGTGTGTTTGTATGAATACTGCCTTAGTATGGGGTGTCAGTACGTACATGAGTATAGAATAGGTGTAACAGTGTTTTTCCACATCTGTGCTTAGACTGCTCTAATATATATAGATAATGGGTGAGACATATAGTTTGACCCATTAAGTCTATTTCAAAAGTTTATGAAGTTCATGAAGATCACATCCAGTGCTATGTGTTTCTGTTTATCCTTTTATGAGGTCACACAGCTGACATAAGTCAGAGTAGAACCATAATATTCATGTTAATGACTGTTTACAGCTACTTCATGATGACTTTCATCCTGGTCACAGTACTATGTGAAAAGCTGTAAGAGGTAAAGTTAACCCAAATAATATCTGATCATAAGTCACTTTCTAACATTGATTATTTTTCAATTGTTCAGCTGTGTGACTCTCCATACCTGAAATATATCACAATGTGAACTTCATTTCAACAGTATTCCTTAGTTTGGTACCACATTTATCATCAAATCAGGAAACTGTAAACTAATTGAAAAAAGAAGCTTTTGAAAATTTTAATGTGGAATTTGAATATGTTGTTTATGCTTGCCACACGGTATGGGCAAAAATCCAACAAATCAGAGAACATATTTTGTCTCTCACTTGCTATGTATAAATATATATGTATATGTATAAATTTTCTAATTAATAGCCTGTGAACATAAACATTGCAAACAAGGATATATTCACAATTCCAATGGATGCTTCAATTGTTTGTATAGATTTTAGATTAATTTGGTCAAACATCTGTTTGAAACTGTGGTTATCAGAGCGTTGATAAGAATGCCTTGAAAAGTTCATGACGGTCACATTCAGTGATATGTCTTTCTGTTTATCATTACTTTTGAGTGACACAGCTGACTTGAGTTTTGATCAGACTAGAACCATAAAGCTGTTAGTAGTAAAGTTAAACCAAGCAATAACTTATCATAAATCACTCTCTAACACGGGCAGTTTTTTCAATTATTTATTAATTATTATTTAATTAATTTTCAATGTTATTAATTCCACAACTTTAACATTCTTTATTTTTTCCTGTTTCTTTAAATATGTACATGTGAATGTCTGTTTTAATTCACTGCCTGTCAATGCCTTTAAAAAAAGCTTCAGGCGCCGCTCCGAGCTGGCAGCCAGTATCAGCAGCTCCAGCCTGACAGAGTCCTTTTTCCCCTTTAATATATGTTTCTTTGTTGTTTTTGTGAATCTTGTTTTTGTTTTTCTATTGTGGACTGTGGTTTTCTGTTGTGGACTGATCTCCCGCAATGGAGCTCAGAATTTTATGGAAAATCGTTTTTCTTATTGCATTTTTTACGGCATCTGTGTCCGGAGAGCGTGTGGAGATCCAGCCTTGCATTCTTTACAGCAGGGATCTGTTGTTAGCCAGCAGCTGTTAGCACTCGGCGCTTCCGCTGTTCTGCCTACCACCAAGCAAGCCAACATAGTGGATGAATTGGCAGCTATGACCCAACATTAGCTGCACACTGTAACCAGCATACTCCAAACACAGCACCCTCTGGCCCTTTTCATGAACTCGGGCAATTTAATCACATCTCCCTGTCCTCCCTGATATCACATCTGATGAAGACCCTCGGGAGGTTGTTTCTAAACCATCTGCGCCCCTTGGTGAGGTCTTTATTGGATCCGCTGCAGTTTGCTTACCAGCCTGGCTTTGGGGTGGAGTATGACATCATCTACCTCCTGCACCGAGCTCTGACTCACCTTGAGAAGCCTGGATGCACTGTGAGGATCATGTTCTTTGATTTCTCCATTGCTTTCAAAACATCCAGCCACGACTTCTGAGGGACAAGCTGGAGCTATCGGGAGTGGACCACCACATGTCCCAGTGGATACTGGACTACCTCACAGAACGTCCACAGTATGTGAGGTCACAGGGCTGTGTCTCTGATACACTGGTTTACAGTACGGCAGCCTCACAGGGAACTATGCTGGATCTGTTTCTCTTCACCTGCTAGACTGCAGACTTCTCCATCACCTCCCCACACTGCCACCAACAGAAGTTCTCTGACAACTCTGCCATAGTCGTCATCACCACAGGTCTGTACTGAGTCCACTGTCCACTGTCTATACTGAGAGTACAGACAACTTATTGGGAATTACATGTCTACTTTTTAATGCACAAGTATGATACACAATCTGCAGTTTTCTAATTATTCTAAATATTCCTAACTATTTAAACATTTTTCAGTATCCTGCTCTGTTTGCACCCGATCTTTACTCAAATTTTAACAATGTACTGTACTCTGCTTTGGTAACTATTGTCCATGATGTAAATATGTAACAATTGTGTTTCTGTTCTGTGTACTGTTCTGCTTGTATGTGTGGGGGATTTTTGTGCTGCTGACACAACCACATTTCCCCTTGTGGGACAATTAAATGATTATTCTAATCTATTCTATTCTATTCTAATTAAAATCATATCCACCCAGAAACCTAGAGTTAATCATTTTGCCCTTCCACAATTATTTGAATTACAAATTAAAAGAGCAGGAATGTTAAAATCAATAATGAAAAGAATTTGTTGGCTAAAGGTACAAATCAAATATTGTTGATAGACCTGCCGACTTTATTATCTACAAAATTCAACATTAAGCCTTAATCTGTTCTGTTACTCTTCTTTTTAAAAAAAAACATTTTATAGCCTTCCAGTCTTCTAAAAATTAAAAACAAACACAAATATAAGATTATTATGTAGAATTTTTAATATATAAATACTTAACACTGAAAAATACTAAAACTGTTAACTATAGTACAGAACTTAACAAAATGTCATTAAAAATTATAAATACTCATAGGAAAAAAAAATTCATTCTTTTTAAGTTATAAAATACAATCTGTCACATTTTTTGAACAAAGTGAACAAAGGGACTGTACTGTGCAAATTATTCGCACTGATATTTTTTTGAATATGTACAATTTCCTTTCCTTTATTTTAACAGTAACTTTGATTGCTGCCTCCTCCAGTTCCTTGTCAAAGGGACTCCACAGCTCACTTTGAATGTATAGGCTCTTTCCATCCTCCAGCAACACCTCCAGCTGGTTTGGCATGTCTGTTATGGCCACGCCAAAGATAACCATCAGCCCTCTCCTCGATAAGTCTGTTGACACAGCATCAGCCACATTTAGCCCTGAAAACTTTAGTCTGTTGACAATAGCATAAAAGGTGGTCATCATGTTATTATAGCCCTATATAAACTATTATATATATTTATATATATATCCAATATAGAATATACATAATATATATATATATATATATATATATATATATATATGTATATATATATATATATTATATACTATATATATATATATATATATATATATATACATATATATATATATATATATATATATATATATATATATATATATATATATATATATATATATATATATATATATATATATATATATATATATATGTATATCCATATAATATAATATATATATATATATATATATATATAGTTATATATATATATATATATATATATATATATATATATATATATATATATATATATATATACAGGAGTGCAGAATTATTAGGCAAGTTGAATTTTTGAGGAATAATTTTATTATTGAACAACAACCATGTTCTCAATGAACCCAAAAACTCATTAATATCAAAGCTGAATGTTTTTGGAAGTAGTTTTTAGTTTGTTTTTAGTTTTAGCTATTTTAGGGGATATCTGTGTGTGCAGGTGACTATTACTGTGCATAATTATTAGGCAACTTAACAAAAACAAATATATACCCATTTCAATTATTTATTTTTACCAGTGAAACCAATATAACATCTCCACATTCACAAATATACATTTCTGACATTCAAAAACAAAACAAAAACAAATCAGCGACCAATATAGCCACCTTTCTTTGCAAGGACACTCAAAAGCCTGCCATCCATGGATTCTGTCAGTGTTTTGATCTGTTCACCATCAACATTGCGTGCAGCAGCAACCACAGCCTCCCAGACACTGTTCAGAGAGGTGTACTGTTTTCCCTCCTTGTAAATCTCACATTTGATGATGGACCACAGGTTCTCAATGGGGTTCAGATCAGGTGAACAAGGAGGCCATGTCATTAGTTTTTCTTCTTTTATACCCTTTCTTGCCAGCCAGGCTGTGGAGTACTTGGACGTGTGTGATGGAGCATTGTCCTGCATGAAAATCATGTTTTTCTTGAAGGATGCAGACTTCTTCCTGTACCACTGCTTGAAGAAGGTGTCTTCCAGAAACTGGCAGTAGGACTGGGAGTTGAGCTTGACTCCATCCTCAACCCGAAAAGGCCCCACAAGCTCATCTTTGATGATACCAGCCCAAACCAGTACTCCACCTCCACCTTGCTGGCGTCTGAGTGGGACTGGAGCTCTGTGCCCTTTACCAATCCAGCCACGGGCCCATCCATCTGGCCCATCAAGACTCACTCTCATTTCATCAGTCCATAAAACCTTAGAAAAATCAGTCTTGAGATATTTCTTGGCCCAGTCTTGACGTTTCAGCTTGTGTGTCTTGTTCAGTGGTGGTTGTCTTTCAGCCTTTCTTACCTTGGCCATGTCTCTGAGTATTGCACACCTTGTGCTTTTGGGCACTCCAGTGATGTTGCAGCTCTGAAATATGGCCAAACTGGTGGCAAGTGGCATCTTGGCAGCTGCACGCTTGACTTTTCTCAGTTCATGGGCAGTTATTTTGCGCCTTGGTTTTTCCACACGCTTCTTGCCACCCTGTTGACTATTTTGAATGAAACGCTTGATTGTTCGATGATCACGCTTCAGAAGCTTTGCAATTTTAAGACTGCTGCATCCCTCTGCAAGATATCTCACTATTTTTGACTTTTCTGAGCCTGTCAAGTCCTTCTTTTGACCCATTTTGCCAAAGGAAAGGAAGTTGCCTAATAATTATGCACACCTGATATAGGGTGTTGATGTCATTAGACAACACCCCTTCTCATTACAGAGATGCACATCACCTAATATGCTTAATTGGTAGTAGGCTTTCGAGCCTATACAGCTTGGAGTAAGACAACATGCACAGAAGAAGAGGATGATGTGGACAAAATACTCATTTGCCTAATAATTCTGCACTATATATATATATATATGTGTGTGTGTGTGTGTGTGTGTGTGTAAGATAATATATATAATATTATGTCAAATTTGAAAACCTAGTTCTAAACATTTTTTCATTTAGCTTCTTCATACCTCAATCTTTGTCAGTGCCGTGCTTTGCAGCTGTATGCCATAAGAGGACTGGCTCTGCTTCAAGTGGGAGAGAGTGATGTGGTCTCCCACGTTGAAGTTATAAATGGCTGCCTCCCTCCAGAGGCAGACTGTCATCGTAAAGCCATCCTGAAATCACAAACATGACAGAATTAAAGATTTATTAATTAAATAACAACAACTCCAGTAAATAGGGGGGAAGCCTCATACATTCTGTAACAGCAATGTCAAATTTGTCACATTAGTTTAGCTATTTTCAATATAAAACTTAAATTTCAACATTACCTCCTTCAGCTGGATATTTTTGAGGGGAACATATTGTTTCCCCGACTTCACTTGTTTCACAGCAGAAAACTGAAAAGTAAATTGAAATTTAATGTCAGTAATAGTCAGTGTAGTCTGTGATTGGTTTTTATTTTTTCAGTCATCTGTTTAGATTATGTTATTGTTATTGTTAAGTATTCTGCACATGATCTTATCAAAAGCTGTTTATATGTATCAGTTATTATGATGCTTTTCATCTACTGTGGTTATGAAACAGCTTGTGGAAAATCGTTCCATAAACAGTACATTTTGTAACTTAGTTGCATGTTTCAGCGACAAAAACTTCAATGAAAACGTTTCCAGTTTCAGATATACAAATTATATTTGCTATGTTTGTTTTTATCAAGTAGAGACTGTTCGCTAGAATCTAGCCTTTACAATACAATTCATGTAGACATGATGCAAATGGATTTTAAATCTGCATAAATACCAGAAAAGGTTTGAGGAAAATATATTTTTCTAAATTGTGGTTAGTAACAACATAATTAAGTGTCTGCTTGACAGCAAAAACAAAAATGATCATTTTAAGTGTAAACAATACAAGCAGTAATGAGTTATTTGAAAACCTAAAGCTATGTAAATTCTGATGCAACCACAAATACCTACCTCCACCACCTCCCCTTGTGCTGTGATGAGCCCGCCACTGGCTGAACTCATCTGCAGAGCAGTGAGAGGAGCAGGAGGATGGAGGAGTTCATCTGCTTGTTTGTAAAGGTCTTCCTTTACATTGAGTGTGGGAGCCCTAAAAAACTGGGTTTTACTTGTAACATTAATGGAGAAAGGGGGCACTGTACCCCTGAGGTCATAGCCTCTCATTATAAAAGACCCCCTGCTGGACCTTTGAGGCAAATTCCTCGAAAATTGTGACCTTGGTCACACTCTCCCCATCAGTGATAGCTATGACTTTGTTTCTTTTGGTTGTAAGAGCTTTAGCGGTCTCATCTTTAAAATCCCAGCTGATGACTTTCTGCTGGTCACAGGAATTGAGAATTCTGAAATGCAGTGGGGTGGCGGAAGTATGGAGTGTCCGGGCGGTTGTTGAGAAGTTTTGTCAATGCCATTCTGAAAAAAAAGCAACACAAAAACATTATGAAGTTAATACATTTCTGCTATATCCAATGGTCATATAATATGGTAACACCTGTAGCTTCTGTAGAGTCAAAGAAAACTCATAAACACCTTTTTGAGTTACCTGCTTGAAAATGACAGGTATGGCAAGTATTTTTCTGATTTTAAATACAATGTTGGTTTTAAAATAAAGTTAACAGTTCTGAGACTTCATTGAATAAATACAAATATTACAGCAGAGATATCTGAAACACACTGAAATCATTGTTCTATTCACAATTCACTCAATTTGGCAGTCTGTGGCTTTGAATGTGTAAAGCAGAAATGATTCAACTTTATTTAAATGCCTAAAATGTTTGTTGTTTCATTAAATTTGTGTCCCCCCCCCCACACACACACACACACACACACACACACACATAAGCATAAGCATAATGCACTTGCATATGATCTGTGCTATGGGTCTTTCTATTGGTCCCCTTGTTAATCATTTGAGCCAATAGAATGACAGTAATGTACTTTGCTTTCATGTCAGTCCCACCCTCTGTAACTATGCTGAAAATGACCTTTTTGATGAGAAATCCAGGGATTGTGGGAGATGAAGTTATTCAGAATATGGTTTCCATTAGGAGTTAAGCTCTTTTAGCTTAACTCCTATTGGTTATTCAGTTTTTGTATAGCTTAATTGAGAAAGTGCTAGAAAATCTTGTTGCCAGGGCAGAGTGCCAGCCTTAAGCAATTTTAGATACTCACAGCTCAAACTTAACATCTTAAAGTTTATAAAACTCTTATAGATCTTGTAGATTGTCAGATTCTGTAAGATCTTAATATTTCATATAAAAATTAGTACTGAAATTATTTTTCATTAATACATTTAGATCTTTTTCAATTAAATACCCATGAAACAAATTCATGAAACTATGACACCCACTACTACATTACTATCAATAGTAAATCTGAATTTATCAATAATGAATTTCTCTTCAATAGAAAAATTAACATAGGAAAAAGAAAAGTCAGGCTAAATTTTTGGGTACTTTGACAGTGTTTATATTGATAGCAAGTTAAATGGCTATATCCTGTGTCTTGTCCCATATTATATTGTATTATACATATTATAAAGGCAGTAAGAAAACTCAAAATTCAATACTTACGTCTTATGAAGTTCCTAAGAGCAATAAGAGTTGTCGGGGTCTCTCGAAGTCTCTTCAGAAAGATCAACTTAGGTTCCCGCCGGGCTTTAAGATACAACTTGTGACGTAATCTGTTGTCACCCGCCCCGATTGGCTAACTACAATTGTTGTGTTTCGATTGGACTATCTTGTGTTGGTTTTGTGCTCGGTTCACTAGGGTTTTTTTGTTATTGTTTTTTGGGTCAACTCCTCTAATTTTAATTATGGAATTATCATTACTGTTTTATACGTCTCAAACGTAAAATTTGAGACTTATAATATCAGTTATAGGGCTTTGGAGATTACGTCAGGCCGCAATGCATTGTGGGAGCGTGGCATCATTTTCGCAGGCCACGAATCAAAACAAACACTGTAATGGAAGGAAGATTGCTACGAACCATACTTAAAGGCAGCTCAAAAGAAAATGGACTTTATAGAGTACGATTGGGTCCGAATGCAAAGAGACGGTACTTGTAAAAAATAGCGTGTATTGAAAATGGATGAAATTACAGCAGTGGAGAAGAAATCGTGAAGACCAACCGACTTAGCCTGATATGTTTTCGTACATGTGGAGTCAGCGCATACACATCGAACCAGTTTTGCATTATAAATGTCTGGAGGGCATATCCAATTCACCAATGGTTGCTATTTTTAAGACTCCACGTTGTGAATACGCCGTCATTCAAACAAAGGTAAGTCAGCTCGAGTACTGCGAGTAAAATGCGTTTGATTTTCCCCCAAACATTCAGATTAGTGCAAGCATAAATTCATCCATGGGGGTAAATTGAAGTGAGAACAAGTGGAGGCTGTTAGATGGATAACATAGTGAGTTCAGTGCATTGATGTGACATTGTCCTGAAGGATCTAGTCATTCTCTATGGTTAAATAAATTGCACTAATGAATTCATATTTATTATAAATAATCCTACATACACGCTTCTGTATTTGTGTGCTGTGTAACTAAAATACATCTTTAGTTTTATACATTGATCAATGACCTGCAGTCATTGATCCTTATAAAAGTCGAACTTCATGCTTTATCCTCTTGAAAGGGATTGCATCCTTGCATACATACTTTAGGTTCATTTTCTGCTGGCAGATAAAAAAAAAAAACGGGCAGATTTAAACTATAACGTGCAGCTTTCTATAGTTGTGTAGTTGAGTCATTATGAAATGGAGAAATTCAAGCACATAAAAGCTTTTTAGCATTGTTGGAGTTTTGGCTAGGTGACTCTTAAAGACTCTTTAAAATCTGTCGGGATTTTGCCCAGACAGACAGTTTTCAATTCATATAACCATTTAATTCAGCAACTCTATGAAGATATATGTCAAAGTTAGTATGACTTTAAATGTATCATAAACAGCGGTGATGTGAAGAAAATCTTCCAAACAAGTATAACTACAACTCCCAGAATGCACCGGATGAGGGCGCGAGCAAGGTGTGCTGGTCTGGCCAGCTTACCCATGGGGGCAGTGTAAGTGAGAGAGTTTACACCAGATGAGTTTTTGCAGGCATGAATAAAAAAACAACAACAACAATAATATCATGGTTTGTTTTGGATAAAAATTTAATTCTATAGAGACACAGCAAAGATTCGGGATGTAGGGTTTTATGAGTTTATAGTGAGGCATCTCAATTGCCCCTCGGGGATAAATAAAGTTTTCTGAATCTGAATCTGGTGAGCAGCGAAACAGCAATGACACGTATGTTGCACTGACTGTATTTGCAGTCCAGTTACATTTGTAAGAGAAGCTGCAGGTGAAATAACACGTTTTCAGTGAATCACTTTCATGTCGCCTGAAAACAGAACGGACGAAAGAGCTCACTTCCATTGTCTGGAGTCTGGTGACTCCATGTCTATGTTTTGTCATTGTTAATATTCTTTGATTTAATTAGCTTCATGGATACTGGTTATGTTTGCAGTGTTTATGTGTTCTCTGTGCATCCCTTGTGTTCCTTGTATTGTGTCTAGTGTTGTTGGTTCTATAATCATGTTTCCTGTTTTACTTTGGAGAGTCGTGCACCCTGTGCTTCAGTGTAATCTGTTCTGCTTCCTGCCTGTCTCCTCTCTGTTCAGTGTCAGCTGTGTCTCCCTCCTGTGTGCCATTTCCTCGTTTCCCTCTTTGTGTATATATAGTGTGTGTTCACCTCTTTTCCTCTCTTGTTTGGGCCTCTTAGATCAGATGAGTATTTGAAATATCTGCACATCTTGATTGTGGTATATTTTATTGTAGTTTCAACACTGATTAATAATCAGTTGTCATAAATGAAGCAAACCTTTCAGTTATCGATGCTAATAAGCAATGATAATAGTAAGGCTTGTTGTGACTTGTTTTGTTTGGTAGAGGCATCTTTACATATACTATCCACACACACACACACACACACACACACACACACACACACACACACACACACACATAATGCGCTTGCATAGGTTTATGGGAGTGGGCTGGGCTGGGTGTTCAGTTCTCACCTGTTCCTATTCAAGGACAGGCATTAAGCCTCTCGGGGGAGTAAGTAAGTAAAGCACTCAGTGATTATGAGAGGTCCCATTATTGACACTTTCTCACAAACCATGCCATTTTTTCCCCTCAAGCCTAAAGCTTACCATATTGTTTTTATTAAACTGGCAGAAATTTGTTTTCTTATAAATCATACACAAAATGCCACAGTAAGTAAATTTATTTTCAGAAATTCCAGAAACCTTTGATACTTAGGTAAATTTATTATCAGTTACTTGTATTTAGTGCTATTTATTAAAATTAGTTGTACTTTTATCACAGTAACATTTTAATAAAGATATGCTGTTTGGGTACTCTGTAGGACACTGAGAAAGGACAGAGAGATTATATTCTGAGAGACTTGGTAAACAATGCATGCATGGTTGTTCAATTCAGTTCAGTGTTACTGTTTGTCTACTTGTAAAAAGATTATAAATTATAAATGACTCGGACTCTTAAATCCAGCTCCATCTTCAGTGCCATCATCTACTCTTCTTGTTACCTGGTGGATATCACAGGCTCTGCCTCTGAATAAGTGTCTAGTCATTGTCAGTGTGTGTAAGACTGCCTCTTTATGCTTTAGTGCAGACAGAGCTTCAGTAACCTGTTGTCCTTATTTCTGATTGGTATTAGTGTGTAACTGGCAATGTGTTGTCTAAGCACACAGTTGCTTTGCTCTCTCAAACAGCACATTAATTATAACTAAAGCTGCTGGTTGACTCTTCACACCTGCACCGAGACAGAGCAACAGTGACACAAATCCGAACAGCACTAAGTGCTGAGATTCATATTCAGGACTGACCCTTTAATGTTCTTTTTATAACCTGCTATAAATAATATGTTAAATGCTTGTTTGATATGTTTTTATTGCTTTTTGCAGGAGTTGGAACCAGTGCTAGTTATTAAAATGGTCATCACCAGACCAAGGCTCAATCAAGTCATGCAAGAAGGAATCAGGTGAGATAGTAAGCTGCTGTTATATACAGGGTGCACATAAGTGGTCTGCAGGTGCGCATTTGCTGTCAAAATGAAAGACGCGCACCAGATAAGAAGAAGTTGCAACGCGCAAGTTGCAACTATCATTATTGCACAGATGACTTTCACAGTGCCTCGTTTTACTGTCATATTATTATGCAAGGTCTTTTATGGAAATACACTGTACAAGGACTTGGCTGGTAACCCACTTCACATCTCCTTGATAAACACTGGAGAATCATGCAAAGATTTTGATGTAACAGATTGACCTCTAACAGCAACGATGGGCATCAGTGATGAGAAGACCCTTGTTGAGATGGCGTCGGTGAGAGTGTGCACTCTTACCAGCAGCCTAAATTACCCACAAAATCTGTAAACATTTACCAAGATCCTCCTCTTTACCCACCACTACCACAGAGTGTGTGCATGTCTGGAGTGAGGAAAACCCTTCCACCTTGAAAAGCTTAATGGTCACAGAGGACATGGCAAATAAGATTGAGACAGCAACAGGAGAACAAGGACCAGGACTGGCATCAGCTCCATAGGCCAAGGATCACATCTTCATGTTTGAGAGGTTTGTTATTTGAGGGTGAAACTGTGCAGAGAGAATCCTCAAAAGAATGAGACAGACTGCAGACGTGAGCACAGGGACAGACGTAGAGTTTAATGCAGTTGGAGAAAACTGCAAATTAAAAAACTTTAACTACAGGCTTCATGGCCTCGTTGTCCACTCTTAAGCTCCCTAGCTTGGTGCCTCACCAGATAGGCCGATCTTTGATCCTTCTGCACAGCCACCGTTTGGACTGGTTGAGATAAAGTGGCCTTATGTGAGTAATTGTGTTCACTGCAGATACCTTCAACTGCAGCATGGTACTCTGTCTCTCTGTAAAAGTCACTGCATGCCGACTATGTTGACACAAAGTTGACAACAGCATCAGAGAGAGTATGGACTGGTGTTATTTTCATGTTCACACGCTGACCCACTTCTATCTTAAAAAGAATTGGATTTCTACTGTGTGGTCTTAAAAAGTAACAGGTTATTTAAAGATGCCAAGTTAAATGTTCAGTATGTTGGTCACTCTACTAGATGAGCAATCTGTGCAAGTGAACTGTGCAACTTCACTGACAGTGAAATTCTTAGCCAGGGATTTGTTTTGATAATACTTAGGAAGGACACATTTGCACTGCCAGCACCGGTCAGAGGGATAAAGGGTGTCAAATATTTTGTTTGCCTTGATGCTTCTAATTGCTCTCTCCATATGTATCATTAGATGTGCAATATTCTAGTGTGTGGTGATAAATCTAAAATTCCATTCATGGTAGTGGGGGATTACTGTGAGAACATTTTGTCCCAGTATTCAGACGTGGGTGTCAGAACACTGGAAACAAATTGGAATCATGGTTCCAATCATCTCAGGAGAAATGCATATCCCAATTACATTGAGTAAGGTGGATCAATTTCATGATGTGTTGTTTGTGCTAAATTTTTGTATTTCTGCTTAAGTTGTTACCTTTCTGGTAAATTATAGTATTTCTGCTACTATGTTATACTATTACACCATTGTATATAGTATATAAGCTATTCTGTTAAATCATTTCTTCCAAGTTGTTATGTTTGTGCTAAATATTAACATTTCAGCTGACAATTACAATACTTCTGGTATATTATACTATTTCTGCTAAATTACAATATTTCTGACAAGTTGCATTTTAGCTAGGTTTTTACATTTTTGCTAAGTTGTTATGCTTCTGCAAAATGATTAAAAGTTCAACTACTTTTCAAATACTGACTTCAGCTTCACAGCTGTTTCCAGCAGACAGCTTCAGCTTTACAGCATTCACACAGCATTTTCGCAGGAAATGCAAATTTTTCTAGTTATTATTATTATTCTCCAATTTCCGCCTGAAATTTTGCAGCGAATCTCGCCCCGCAGTTTTGAGACAAGCTTCATATATGTTACCTCATTTTGTGCGGCTGGATCAGGAATGGTGTGCTATGACTTTTGGTGTTTATAACTATTATAGTTTTTAAATATTAATATTTTAGTGAAAATTTTCCCGCGCTCTCTGCCTAACAGTTTTGACAATAGGGTTACATATGTTAGATCATTTTGTGCGGCTGGAGCTGGACTAGTATGGTATACACTTTTGGTGTTCATGACTTTTATAGTTTTTGAAATATTTAGATTTTAGTGCAAATTTAGGCCAATTTCCATAGAAACAGACTTTATTTGTGGTGGGTTGGCTCTCTCTAGTGGTATACCGGGTAGTACGGCCGAAATCTGTATGCTTTTTAAACTCAATATCCCATAATGCATAGCACGCCTCTGCCGAGTTCAACAATGGCGGACACCTCTTCGCTTTTAAACGTCTTTTATTCGTGTTTCTAGGTCACAAAATGAACTTTTAAGATATTTTCAGGCGAGAATGTAGGTGTGTAAACTTCAAATATCTGCTCGTTTTGTCAAAACATCCCATATTATATCTGACGATGTTGCCGGCTAACTAGCTAGCGTGGCTAGCGCCGCTAGCTAGCGCCGCTCGATGTGGAAATAATAACTGAGTTGTTTGGTCTTGGCTAACGCGCAGCTACAACAGAGAGCAGCTATCTACCGTGTGTGTCAGAAAACATGCGGAACGAGACATAGGAGGCGGCGGGGGACCGCCGATCGACCGGTGGTAGATCGTGGATCAGGCAAACCTAAGGCAGGAGCGTGAGGTGAACTGAATTTCAGGTAAGAAGTTATGAATTGCACAGGAGTTTCTATAGAGCTGTGTGCGCTAAGTTACTGACGTTGAACTTTATTTTATTCATAACGGTTAGTCCGTGAGTTGCCGTACAAACGGAATCGTCCCCACATTCAGAGAAAATATTACGATTTATTCTGTCGTTATGAAGCCTCCCCTGTCATTCTCTGGCCTGTTGCAACTTCAATCGTGAAACTGATCAACGATCGGCTTTTCGCTCTTGTTTATCGCGCTAAACAACAGCAGCACGTTTAAGCTTGATCAGCTGTTGTTAGAATTCATTTGATTTTAATTTTGCGGCTGGTCCAAACCAGGAGATGTCCTTACTGAATCATCAGAGCTGAACTGGTGATGGAGAAACAGGTTTACCCTTTACAGGGCTCAGAAAATCGCTAGCCCGGCGTCCCGGGCTAGCGATTTTTCCAATCGGGCTACCAAAATCCATCTCAGCCCCTGCCCGTCGGGCTATCATGGGAGGGAAAGATATGTCAATGCTTTTGCATTCTTTCGCAAATGTAGCTGAGTAATTATGTCATCGGCATCGATGAGCCACTGTCAATATGTGACACATTGAAATCGCGTTTGAATTTGCGCTTGTTTTTGCTTTCACTTTCACTTTGCGCTAACTGTGTGTAGAGAGCGACAGCACTAATTGGTAAGTCACAGATTAATTGCACACCAATTCCTCTGACATCGTCTTATCAATCGTTAGCTTACTATCAAACATGACAAGTGAAATCTCCTGCAGCAAGCTTAAACGTGATAGAGGCTGATTACGCAGAGAATTGCTGATCGTTATGTAAGTATGCATGTAAGAGCAGATGGATTTAAGCAGGTATTTTAGTTCTGCAGAGCCAAACAAGAGAGGTCAGGGTGAAGAAGGGGCAGCCAAAGAAAAGCCAACCACAAAACGGAAAAGTTATGACAAATCAGACTATGAGGGAAAAAGAAAGCGCAGCTTTATGGTTTCATGGACTAAAGAATTTATGTGGCTGGAATACGACGAGCTAAATAACCTCATGTTCTGCCGGGTGTTTGTGAGTTTCCCTCGATTTCTGAGTCGACAAGCGCCTTTGTTACTGGGACCAGTCATTTTAAGAAAGACCCCATCAGAACCCATGACAAATGCAAGAAATGCATTATTGCCCAGTCTGCAATATCTTTCCCAGAACAAACACCAATTGCAAAAAGCATACTAAAAATAAACCAAGCATAACAAGAAGTCCTGAAAAATCTGTTTAGAACAGCCTACTATGTTGCAAAGAGTGAACTACCACTGGCAAAATTTAGCAGTCTTTGCAAACTTCAAAAAGCAAATGGCCTAGATCTTGGTTGCACTTGCCTCTTACCTGTGATTTCAGTGGAAATGTCAAAAATAAGGATCTGACACAGACTGATTCCTGTTGTACAGTTCTTACAAGTTCATAGAAATTTGTTCAATTAGAACCAAATATTTGAGTTGATGATTGAAATTGTTGTTGTAATTTGTGTTTTAAATATTTTTAGATTGATGTTTTGTTTCCTTTACAATATTATACTTTAATGTATAATATTGTAAAGGAAACAAAACATCAATCCAAAATTGTCCTCTTTTTTTTTTTTTTATTCGGCTACTTAAATTTATTACCAAAAACTGAAGAGTGCCTCCCGAAGGGCTACCAGGGATTTTGAAATTTTATGAGCCCTGCTTTAGGTGACATGAATGAGTTGAAGGAAGTTATGAACTGTTTCTCAGAGACAAATAAACACCCAGCTCCTGTTTTTGTGTAGCTGACAGCTGGTAACTGTGCAGGGGCGGATCTAGCAAAGCTTTTGCCAGGGGGCCAGGTAGGGCATTAACAGGAAAGGGGACACAAAGATATACTTTTCTTTCTTACTCTCGTATAAAATATTTAGCTTTTTATTAAATAGTTATCTGCATCTTACAACCAAAGTTTGTATAATAATACACAAGATTGGCTGTAGACCATTGTTAATCATTTACTGTGTAAAAATAACAAAAACAAAAAGTAAATGCAAAAGTGCATAAATATTTATTTTACGTGTTTGATGTGTGTGGCGGGCGTGGTCTGCAGTGCCGCTGCAGGGAGGTGGACCCACGGGCGTAAAGTCTGTGCTCTTCGGGCTGTTTTTTGGGTGTGTGTCGGGCTGTCAGTTGAAAAGCTACAGCCGGCTGTGTGGGTACACCAAGCATGTGTGAAAAGTGGTCCATAACGTAATGCTTCAAAGAGTGTTCATGCAAACATTGTCGGGTCTGCCGTGGTACAATGGGACTTCTGCTCATGAACCTGTGTGCACAGCATCTGCAAATCGGGGCTGTGCAAAGTCACTTCATCTTTACCCAAAACTGTAAGCTGTCATCTGTGAGGCGCGAGCGGTGTTTGTTTTTACCATAGTTCACGGTGGAGAATGGCTGCTCTTCTGAGTTTTGCTCTCTGTAGCCGTATGAATGTCAAACTACACTGATTCGCAGCGGCATAGGCACACATAAAATTTCTTCTGAAATTTTCGCTTTCTAGTTTAATTTAAACTTGTTTGTTCTTTGCTGTGTGTCTTCATTTTGAGCATCATCAGTATCTATGCTTGCGTTCAGCTCTGCTGCACACAGATACATTAAAAATGAGATTATGAGATACTTTAAAGTAAATGGTGTTAGTGAGTGCTTAGGTGTGCTTTATCTTATCATCCTCTTTCATGTTGGAGCAATAATCCTTGTAATAGTCCAGCAGTTCTGAGGTAAGCCCTTCTCCCGGGACCCTGGGAGGAAGTAAATGGTAAATGGACTGATTCTTATATAGTGCTTTTCTACTCTCCCGGAGTACTCAAAGCGCTCTATACAACATGCCACATTCATACTCCGGTGGATGCATCAGAGAGCAACTTGGGGTTAGTATCTTGCCCAAGGATACTTGACATGCAGACTGGAGGAGCCAAGGATTGAACCACCAACCTTCCGATCAGTAGGTGACCTGCTCTACCTCCTGAGCTACAGCAACCAAGTAATACTGTATTGTTGTCTTCATAATCAAACGCAGGATCTGCATGAAATGAGAAATACTTTATTTTATTAATAATCAAGTAAAATGAACATATACAGGAAAACTGAATGCAAAAAACAAGATGCGATGCATTAAAAAAAAACATTATGTAACTATTTAATGTATTTTACAATCCCACTCTAACTGGTAACACTGAGTTAAATGTTAGAAGTCCTGGCAAACTGTAAAGGGATATTAGTAAAATGGTAAAATGGTTAATGGCCTGTATTTGTATAGTGCTTTACTAGTCCCTAAGGACCCCAAAGCGCTTTACATATCCAGTCATCCACCCATTCATGCACACATTCACACACTGGTGATGGCAAGCTACGTTGTAGCCACAGCCACCCTGGGGCGCACTGACAGAGGCAGTCAGTGCAACACTGCAATGTCATGTATTCTAATTAAAGACACTGCAACATAACAATAAATGATTCAATTTGGAAAAGCTGTGAGGGATTAACTGACTGACCGAAGAAGACAATGCCTATCATAAGATGTCATTGCACCCCATTCCACTGTCTCCCTCCCTCTCTTTTTAACCAAGCAGTAATTTATCAATGATAGGACAACACATACTCATTACAAATATATGTATTTGATATTACTATATCACTTGGGGCCTTGCCTTTTAAAAAATATACGCTACATTGTAAGGTAAACTTGAAAAACTATTTCTGAAACTGAAGAGTTACCTCTTCTTCCTGGAGGTACTGTGTGTGTGAACTCCAGGGAGTAAAACTCAGTGGGGAAAGAACAGGGGTTTCTGGCTGTAACCTCAGGTTCAACCTCAGTGCTGGCAGGGAGGCAAGGTCCAAGCTCCAGCACCGATGTCCACAACTCGAGATGTGGATCCTCACCCTGACCCTGACCCGTGATGAACACATGCTGGGTGCTGTCAGCCATGCGCACCACTACCTGTCTTTTGTAAGCACACTGAAAAAGATATACAAGAAGGTCAGCATCGCTGTCTTTATTTTGATATATATCACCCACATGTTACTACTCACAGTACTCTACTTTTCCCAATATTAAAATAACCTATTTCCACAATACTGTATTTGATTATAATGCCCTGCACATATTTTATTGTTCACGTATGCTTCCCTATTTTTCTTACTTTGTGGAATGTGGATTAAGTTGTTATTTTATCCAAAAAAGAGCTAAAGTCACACCTTTTTAAAAGCCTGAAACTTCTCAGCTCCAGTTGGCAAGGCACAGACTCATGGTCCAGTAGCTGTATTGTTCTCATCTGATGGGTTACAAAAGGAATCTTACCTTTTGCACCAACACTCATGATAGCTTATGACAGCAAATAAATACAAGCCACATCTAGCTGTCAATTAAAGAGATTTTCTCAAGTATCAAATATACAGGTCTGATAAGAAGTACATAGAAAAAATTCACGTATTCACTTGATTTTACAGTTAACAACAAGATGGCACCACGGTGACCCACTATACTCAATTCAATTTTTCAGTTCAGTTCAATTCAATGCAATTCAATTTTATTTATACAGCGTCAAATCACAACAACAGTTGCCTAAAGGTGCTTTATATTGTAAGGTAGACCTTACAATAATACATACATAGAAAAAAATCCAACAATCATATGACCCCCTATGAGCAAGCACGTTGGGCACAGTGGGAAGGAAAAACTCCCTTTTAACAGGAAGAAACCTCTAGCAGAAGCTAGAGCATACCATCGCCCTTTTTTATCACCCTTTGTACTCTACCTGACACATGCCACACTGCAGTGTCAAACTGAACTGTATCGTTGGAAACAGTGACATCTGGCATGGTTACCATGGCACACAGTCGTATCTGTACCATTGGGCCATCTGTGACCTGTATTGGCAAAGATGAGATTAATAACATAGACCCAAAACTGTTTATAGACACTGAATGAAAAGACATAATAAATGTATGTCTAGCCTACAGCTGTTCTACAGCTGTTGAATGGTGGAAATGCCAACAAATTATTTAAGCTTTGTTTCATCTGTAAACGTGTCTACTATTGGTCTGTTTTTCTTTGACAAAATACATTAACACTTCTAACTGTAATATCTAAATATTTTTATTTTTATTTTTGAAAGTCTAATGTAATACTTTCTACTTCCACACAGGACTGCCCACTTTCTGTTTTTTGTGTATTTTTCTATACATTTGGCTTCATAGATTCATTTAATTATGAGTTATTATTAATCTCTGGCTCTCCTCCACAGTGTGTCTTTTGTCCTGTCTCCCTCCCCTCAACCCCAAAGGATCATGTCAGTTGGCTGTCTCTCCCTGAGACTGGTTCTGCCAGAGGTTTCTTCCTGTTAAAAGGGAGTTTTTCCTTCCCACTGTCACCAAGTGCTTGCTCACAGGGGGTTGTCTGATTGTATTGCTGTAGATCTTTACATTACAATATAAAGCGCCTTGAAGTGACCGTTGTTGTCATTTGACGCTATGTAAGTAAAACTGGATTGAACTGAATTCCATAGGACAAATCACTTCTAATATAAAAATCAGATCATGTGGAAAATATTGAAGTATTAAAAACAGGAGACAGACAGAGGACTGAAAATGTCACAGAACAAAATTAGATTTAGTGTTACCTGTGCTCTCAAGATGTTTGCAGATGATGTCGAAAGACACAGGTATTGATCCTTTACTGGTGATTTTTACAGTGTGACTGATAACTTTGCTAGGAATGACAAAACCAAAATCCAAAACATACTCTGGAAGCTGAAACCTGTGGGAAAGAGAGAGTGAGGAATAAAACATTGGACACAAATATGCCTACAATTACAGGATGTTGTGTGAGTGTTTGACTTTTTTAGGTTTTAAAGAGTTTCTCTTTTTAGTTAAAGACAGCTTTCTGTTTTATGCAAGAAACGGAGTATCTTGCATGTCATTTGTATTCTGCATTTGTACACTGTCAACACAAGATAATGACATGGTATCAAAAATGCACAAAGTGAAAATAAACAAATAACGACACCATGTACCCACAAATTTGCACAAACACCAAGTAATAAAATCTGCTATGCAACCAAATATCATTCAGTAATAAGAACTGTTTGAATTCCACAGCACAGTTGGAAACAGTTCTCATTTCAGTCCAGCGAGTGGACCATCTGTTCCACTAAACTGCATGTGTGTGGTTGTAAGTACATACTTGAATAGCTTGTGCCACTTTCTGAAGGATCCTTGTGGTTCTCCAGCCTCCAGCAAGCTAGCAGCCACAGCAAGAGCATTTTCTTTGATGAGCAACCTATCAGTCTCCATGTGAAGCAGCTCTTCATGCTAGTCACGTAGTCAAAAGACAGAAAAGTATTTAAAAGTTGGCAAAACTGGTCAGCATAAATACCTCCAAATACATTTTACTACTGTCATCATCCTGAGTTTCTGAGTTTTGGACTTTCTACCTCAACGTTCTATATTGTTTATTTTTTTCTTTTCTTTTTTTGATCTGTGAGCTTCTTTTTTCATTACTTTTGGAGTATAATTATTTATAGTAATTTGCATCTTGAATTCAGTTAGTGGTCTCTTTCTCTTTTCAGTCCACACGCTATGCTATCAGTCCAGTCTTCCTAGTGTTTCCATATTGTCAGGTCCTTAAATTAGATCTTCTATGTTTTCTGTTCTGTGTTTTCTGTTGGATTTCTGGTCTCTGGTATCAGTTTTATACTGGACCACATAAAGCTTTGTTTTTGGTGCATTCATCCTCTCCTTTAAGTCTGTATTTGGGTTCACCTTTAAAAACAAAATGATAACTAGCTGTTTTTACAAATATGCCACTAAATTCATCATATGTGCTGATACTGGCCTTTAAACATAAGAAAAGTCTGTGAACTTGGAAGATCTTACATCAAGTAAACGACAGTGATGGAGAGCTCTGATATTCACAGATTGGGGATGACCAATCACTGTGAAAACCAAGAAGTGAATATTATACATTTTTATATCATTATAAAATATAAAAATGTGAATGTATCTAGTGTTGTAGCTATTATTTTAGTATTACATATTATTGTATTGTGACTACTGTTTTTTTTAAGCCCCACAACTCAAGTCAGGTTGTTTTGTGAGTTAGTTAGTAATTTTGGCACTTTGTGGCATTATTTGTCTCAAACATAGTCTTCATCCTTCTTTGAAAATGTTTAAGGTCACTAGGACAACACATCAAGTCATGAGTAAATATTATGGGGATCAGCAGAAAATTGCAATTTTCTGTGTAATTCTGCAGCTGTTGTTTAGGTGAAAGGGGCCTATCAATACACAGATAAGGATTTGGGAAAACACTTAAGACAAGGCAGATTACAAACAGCAGAGGTGGAGCAGTAATACCTGAAGGAAAGAAATATTACTTATTAATGTGCAGCTTATTTTTTTAATGTGCAACTTCTTCATATATATTTACAAAACGTTTTATGTGTAGGACACATACAAATCTGCTCTAACTGCAGTATTAAGATGAAAATAAATCTTAAAGGTTTCTCAGGACACTGACTTTTGTTCTACCGTTGTAAATACAGCTGGAAAACGTGATTTTTGTTGGTGGTTTTCATTACAAATAAATGTTTGTTAGTTCTCTGCATGATAATATCAACACAACATGCTTACAATTACAGGATGTTTCTTTTTGTTTTTTGTGATCTACATATTGTGAGCTGTTTCTAAAATGAATCTATTGACTGTGAGTATGCAGGTTGGCTCTACTGCTCCTTCTCCAACACTAATTTCATTCATGAGCTCCTCTTTTGACTCTGTCTGCCTCCACAGCAGTTCTGGCCTGCTGTAACACATCACTGTAACACTTCTCCTCTGCAAGGAAAATCACAGTGTTGCACGAGCCCAGCAATAAAGAGTTGAATTTGTGTCAGTGCTTATAAGGGAGATCTATAAATCAGCTGAACAATTTGAGCTTGATGCTTTTCAGTAAAATTGAGTTAGAAAGAAGACCAAGGAAACAGATATTTCTAAGGATGATTCAGTTTACTGACAACATCCTTATGAGGCCCAGTAACATGGCTGCAAACTGGTGTAACATGTATTTACATGTAAAATGTGTGTACTGTATGAATGACTGTGCATACGTAGGTTTTGTGGCAAATTCAAGCTGAGCCTGGGAAACACTGCCACTTCAGTCAGTGTGATCTCCTGCGGTAGTAGGAAAGCCACCTGCACCTGAAGCTTCTTCTTAAAAACCTCCAGGATGCCTGGGAAGTAGAGTACGCGTAGTAACTGCACCATACTGGCTCCAACACAACCTTGTCACTCACACAAAAGCAACACAGGTAAAGGAAACCGTCAATATTCATATTTAAATAACTTAAATATCCACAATGGAAGCAGTCCAAAGATAAACTCACCTCAGCGGGAACGACCATGGGCCAACCAGGTCTAACCTCATGTTCAAAGTCTGTCATCTGCCCCACTTCCTCCTCATCAGTATTGTCCCCCTTCGCTCTTTCAGGCTGTATACTGTATTTAAAGCCCACGTGGCCAGTATTCCTTAGGATCACATCAGCTTTGCTTACAAGATGAAAAAGCTAGGAGGAAAGAACAAAGATTAAAGGGAGAGGGGAAACACTCGTCTGCTTTTCTGCGGGCTGTGCCTTTATTTTCATCGTTTCAAGCAGCTTATGGCAAACAGACAAAGTGCGCCACCTAGTGTCCTGTATATTTTGTAGAGCAAACTTTTTTCTTTTTTTATAGATGCACTGATGATGATGATGATGGCCACCTTTACGTGCATGAACAATCAGGGCTGTTTCAGGACTTTCTTAATTATAAATCTGGATAAATACAAGAGAACAACACAGGAGTAAGAAAGAGAGAGAGTGAGCGAGACAGCGCAAGAGAGAGAAGAATGCTGAACAGACAGGAAGGTCGAAGAAATGTTCTGCTGAATCGCTATTTCAACTAAATCAAAAATCAATGTGTCCTTGTTTTGAATATCAATGATAACTGGTCCGGATGGCTTGCATACACAAAGAAGGAGTGGAGGTAGCGTGGAAAACTAGGCAGTGACATTTAGACTTTATGTGCTTCCTCTCAGGAGTATTTCTAGTGTTAAAAAGCAAGGTAAAATGCCAACTTAAACATTCCATCTTTAAACAATGCTCTCGCCAGAAAGAATTAACAGGCAACAATAGAGAGAATTTGAATCGGAAAGATGGAAAATAACCATCAGAGTGAGAAAAACAAATAATCATACAGCAAACTTCACCAAGGCAGCAAACAAGATTCATAATGAACAATCGCAAACAAATGTGACGCCCTCTCTTCCGGGCTCATCAGTGTTCCCTTCAAAATGGCAGCATGCTTCACTCCTCTAAGTTTTGTAAAAAATCTAATTAGTTTTGTCTGAGATATCAGGCGTGACACATGGGTGAGCAAACAGATGGCAACAGAACAACAAGGACAAGGGAAGCAGGATAAAAGAACATCAAGGAGGAAAAATGAACACACAATAATGGAGAGCAAAATAAACAAACTCAAATCTGTACTCGGTCCTGCGATTACCAGACCTAATGAAATGCAAATTCCATCATTATCAGTGGGATTACATTAACAGAAATATAGAAATATGGAAAATGTAGCTCATAGTTCCACTTTTTAAGGGTTCAAAACTAAGTTTTTCTTTTTAATATTTTGTGGAACCTTCCTCTCTCTTCCAGGCCCTCACAGAAACCACCCTCTGCTTGCTTAATGGTGGGTTCAACAGCCATTTGCATGCTCTTCAGGAGAATAAAACAAATGAACATGCAAACTATAAGACTTCAAACTTAAATCCTTACAAAGACCAAAGATAAAGAATAGAAAACTAAGGATGCTCTTAACTAAGAATAAGGAATTGCAACTCGAAACACTGGGTAACAGACCCAGGACGATAACAGCGAGTCACATGTGAAATCTTCTGCCAATCATATAACACTGAAGCAGCTGTGCATAAAAAATTAGTGATCATTCACAAACTTTTGGCACTTCCTGTTAATTAGATTTGCATTCCTATATTGATGTAAATCTGCTGAAATTGAAACTTGAAATTTGCTACTTGCATAGTGTTCTTTATTTTATTTTAAATTGAATTCGCTCAAGCTCAGAGTCTCAGCTGTCCAAACCAGACTGTTATAAAGAAATCAGATGTTAAATTTAAGCATCAAGGCAGCCCTGTATCTTTACCTGCTGACCAAAATCCAGATGGGTGGGTTCAAGGCTGTAGATGATTACTGATGCTTCTCCTCTGAGAATGATCTCATATAAAAGGCCCCTCTTCTACATGGCACTGTGCAACCACCTGTCTGCTGATATTTTCATGACCGTAGAAAGAGAAAGTAACTAGCTGCTGACCCCCAGGTTGTAGATGACCATGCATCGGCAACATATCAAATACCTATAACCACAAGGAGAAAACCAGTAGAACAGATTCAGTTATTCAGGTTTTTTATTTTTTATTTTTTTAAATTCAGTCTCAACAGTGTTTAAAGCCCAGTTTTCCTCGACTTCAGACAAACAACCTGCTTCCAGGTTATTAATCTTTGCAGTCAATATATATGAAATGCCCTTGTTTTTCTGTGTCGCTAGGCAATACAACTAATATTTTTACACTGACAAGTATCTTATGTGATTTGATTAATAAATATACTCTGTACATGAATAAGTAATGAAAATAGTTTTAGATGGAGCCCTTACTGAATTACACATTTACATCTATTCTCCAGTTACTAAAGGGAATATAAATAATTATGGATCATGAAGATTACGCTGAGTTATATAAGACTATTCTATTGTATCAGTACTTAAAAACCAAGGAATATCCACACTGATTTAGCAAGCCAGTATTATATACGGCACAGAGGGAATGACTTGCCCTTTAGCTGCTGGCTTTTTCTGTCCCCTGACAAACTAGAAATCTCAGGGGCACCCTGATTTGTTTACATGTGAGCATTTGCCTACCTCTTCCACACCCACAGGATAATGTGTGCTGCTGTGTCCATCTGCACCAGGCCTGGAGATTACAGGAGATGGCAAGGCAAGTGAAAGTGTTACAGAGGAGAGCGTCTGACTTTCGGAATCGTTTTGCTTCTCATTCTTTTTTCCTTCTCTTTCCATAAGAGCAAATAGTAAAACAAGACATCCCTAAAGTTCAATATATTTTTCGCGTAAATAGAGAAAAACTCCACGTTATAACGTTATAAATGACGTTATAAATTGCACATTTCTCAAGAGAGAAAAATGAGAAAAATTAATGATAGACAAAACAAATCTCTTTCAAGAAGAATTAATATTTTTATTTGCAGCTCCACATTTTTATCCTACTGCTCAACTACTCTAGATTTTCATGATTAAGAGTAAAAAATAAATCCTTTTTATCTTATATGGTGTGGAAGAGGAGATAAAAGCAATGATGCTGCGCTAAAGCCCAGTATGGCTACAAGGACCATATTTATGATATTCCCTCTCTTCGGCATCTTACAGATCAAAGAGTTAAAAAAAGCAAACACTGGTGATCATTTGAAGCAGCCCATATACTCAGAATTAGGCTAACTGGCAAGGACTTGTACATATGCATCCGAACCAGAAGTAAATTATATAAGCACTGTCTATCAGGTGCATCATTAACACATAATGTAATACCCAAGTGAGGAAGAAAATCTTCAGCACCCACACCCCAAAGAACTCATTTTGTCTCTCTGTTCTACTCTCTCCTTCCCTATGGGATCAAATTGGGTGCATCCATCAAGTTAATTAAACAGAGTGTTCTATAATTAAGAGGAATTTTAATAGGCAAGCAGCAGGAAACAGGTCAGGATAGATTGCAGTGAAGTGCTGAATAAACATGGATGAGAATGAAAGAGATTTAGTGAGTGAAGCCATCTCAAAGCCATACTGGAGACGTTCTATATTAAATCACTGACCATGGCTACATTATAGCCAAAGGCTATCTATGTGTGTGTGGGAAAGCTTCACTACATGCATATACACGCAAGACACCCTTCAAGTCTGCATGCACAATTGCTAGAGTGCCAAAGAACGCAAAAGTACTTGTGTGTCAGCTTATAATGAGTGAATGGTAGAGATGCAATCAGCAGGGGGCACTGTTGTATGATCACTGTCATGGACATTGTTTTGTGGGACAAGGACAAGACTGCCTAGGAAATCACAAATTAATATGATGTAAGACAGAAGAAACACTGTAGATCTTACAAAACATTTTTGGTGGATAAGACTTCTTAAAATCATTTGGGAGCCTGGGGGCAAACAAACAAACAAACTGCAAAAAAACTGCTTTTTAAAAATGTGGGCATTCTAAGAAAGAGGTTAAAACTCACTGGTGCGGACAGGGGAGCAGATGGTGAGACAGCAGATAATGACGCTGCAAGAGCTCAGCTCAAAACAGAAATAGGACACTCTGACATTCTCGTGTCTGTCTTTTGCTCTTCGATCTATTCTTTCCTTTACGCACACCGTGGGCGTGACTGTGTCTTCCTGGGTTCAGACTACTGAACCACAAACATCTCTTTTTCATCACCCTGACAGGAGACTAAAAAGAGTGATGGGAAATAAGTATCATAATGAGTTGTACTTGTGTACTTGGGTTTTAGAGATTTACCACTGATAGACATTACATCTTAAATTGTACAATGACAACTGACAGCTGAGATGGTTCCACTGAAACACCCTCTTTAATTTGATCTTACAGATTTTAAGTTACCTGACTTGTTTCCAGAATTGGTGCTCAGTCCTCAATACTACACTTGCATTTTCAGTTAAGTACGTGTGCTGTATACGTCTTATATATACGTCTACAACTTCTATGTTTTATTCAAGTTTAAAAAAGTTAAGCTATACCACTAATAGAGGACTTTCATCAAGAACATTTTGTATATTTGCATTAAACCAGAATTGTCATGATTTAGTATTTTTTATTTTTTTATGTTGTTTTTTGGTTGTTGTTTCTTTTCAGCTTTAGTTCTCTAACTTGTGCTGCAGCACCACTGCAGGTGGGAACTAACTGAGGAACTGGAACAAAGATTTCTAACACAACTCCATCAACCTTTGATGAAAATTCAACTTGAGAATTTTTGTTAATTATAGAAAAGACAAAAATTGTGGAATGGGACTTCAATATTTCCTTTCTCTCTCCACTTGATTGATCAATAAAATGCACAGATATAATAATAAACAGATATTTAAAATCTTCAATAACTGCAAAGTTCTTACTTAAACATTGCACATTTATACATTCAGCAATCATGGAGCAACACTATGAAACCACCTTGCAAATTTTAAGACCAGTTTTGTGTCTCTTTTAGCTCAGCTTTGTTTTGCTGTTGTTGTTTGTAGATGTCTCTATCAGCCCCTGTGGGAAATCTGTGACAATTTAGCTGCTAAATGCTCCACTACTGTAACCAGCTATTGTCTAACAGCGTCTATCTGCGGTTTAGTGCTGAGCAGGTGTGAGATTTGCTTGTTGAGAACAGCTGCCTCTGGCAGTTGAAAAGGACCGCATGAAAGCAGTGAAAAAGGAACCACAGCACTAATGTTACGAGGCTAAAATATGAGCTAAATTAACTACAACTATTAGTAAAGCCTTTTCTCATCACCATGAAGGTTCATCACAATAAGTGACCATTTTTCATAATGTTTTTAAAAATTCACTATGGTTACATCATATAGGTACAAGCAGAATTTGCTGAAAAGACATGTTTAACCCTACATAAGACTTTTTTTTTTTTTTTTTTTTAAAGTTGCTTGTGTTGTTGTCAAGATTAAGGTCCGTCATTTGAGCAAGATGACTAAAGTTGATACAATATCTTGTACGTCTTTTTCTTACAACACATTATTAATACACAGGCAAAAACAAGCAACAGGTTCTCCAGTGTTTCTTGTGAAGTACTGATTTTAGCAGAAAGATGTTATTGTTTTCCAGGGCAACATACGGTATCAACATCAGCTTTCAATCAGTATCAACAACATCATAGCATCACATAAGATTTTTCCACCCTGCTCTTCACTGTAAAATATGTGTTGTAGAAGACTTCTTTGTTTTCCTTGATGACCTTCTGGTAGAATACTAAAGCATCTTATTTGGGATCATATACTTATTTGCTTCTTTTCTCTCCAGTTTGTGTATACAGTCATGTGAAAAATAAAGTTTTCACAGGAATCTATTTAGTCTTGTGAAAAACTAATTACATCCCATAATTGAGAGGCTTGAAGAACCACCTTTAGCACCAATAACTTTAAGTAATTGTCTTCTCTATGACTTTACTAGTCTCTTAATTCATGGCAGAGGAAACTACTGGGAAGACTGCCAACTGTCCTAAATGTTTTAACTCGTGAATAATCTTTCTCTTTGTAGAAAAACAGACTTGTTTGAAACCGACTGTATAATCGTTCCCAGATTGATGGGCAGCAGCAATGGTTTCCTGTTGGACACTGTGTTAAAACACTCCAGACCAGCAAACTCCAAAACTTTCACTGTTATAGTGGTGGTCACATTTGCTAATGATCAATGAATCAAGTGCATTTGATTAGCAGCACCTGACAGCTACTTACCCTTTTAATCCCTATGTAAGAAGTAAGGAAGGGCTTAGTTTTTTCATAGAACTGTACAGAGTCCTGTGAAAAAGAAAGTTTTTCTCAGGACCGAAATCACCAGCATAGTCACATTCAGTTCAATCAAACATAACTGCGCATGAAACAGCATAAACATACAGGACATAAGATATTTTATCACCTTGCACAATTACTTTTTCATAGTTGCTCACTGTATGCAAAACCGCAAGGAATCTCACATCTGTCAAGGGCATTAAAGCATTTTTATCACTAAAATCAATAAGAAATAGTTTTAAATCTTAAAGCATTAAACTACCTTAATACTTCATACTCTTAAAGCTTAATCTAATCTAAATTAGCAATGTTGATGGTGGGAAAAATACTCTCACATTTGTCTCTTTTGTGATGTATATTAAGATTCAGTCCTTTTCTGATTGTTAAGAAAACTATGAGCACTCAAAAAGAAAGTAAAGGTCTACAAAGTGATGTGTTTTTCCAGTGACAACAAAAAGTCAAGAGAATAAAAGAAAGGAAAATCCACTAAAGGCTGTTTCTGACCCTTGTTGTCCACAAACAGAAAATTCAAACTTGATCGAGGATCTTTATCTTGCCAGTCCCGCTGTAAATTTTGGTTTTAACACAACATGCTCCGAAATACATGTTACTGCATTAGTTGTGACTGATCATATAGTCATTCAGCTGTGCAGTGATCTAATCCATCAAGCAGCTATAGAAAGTAGCTGCAGTACAATGTAAAAGGTGAACTAAGCCTTCTGCTTTACTTCTTGCTGGAAAAGAGTTCTCATAGACACAAAACCTACAGTATCTGTCTATAGTGTGCTGCCTCCATCTATGAGTGGAATAGATGGATAGAAAACAGTTAGCTCTATTGAAATTCCACTCTCCAAGGGCTGTGGTTTAATTACTGATAGGGATGTAATTAGCTGAACATGGCAAGATAGAGCAAGTTTTGTGTGGGAGAAAGAGACTTTAAAGAGAGTCTGTGCGAGCACAGTGAGGTCTCCATTTAATTAGCGAGACAGCCTATGAGACGGATTGGTAAGAGAGGCTGCAATCTAAGAAGGAAAGGGTGAGGAAAGAGAGGAGAGAAGGGTGATACGGATTAGGTAGGAAAGAAAAGCACCGACACAAGAGCATGAAGAGGGGAAAGACGAAAAGGAAAATTAAAAAATAAGCAATGTAAAACCCCAAGATGAGGACAAGGACAGAAACAAAACGAAGACGATGATTGAAGGTGATAAATCTTTTAGCCCTATTGCATTAGCTGGTTCAAGGCCATGGATAGGCAGGCTACTTTAGTATTCACAGTTCATTTAAGGGAGGTAAGCCAAAACCAAGCCTTGAATAAGGTACACAATCAGCAAATGTGTCTTCCCCAGATAATTTATAATGGATTTGGCTTGCAATTCAGAGGGTTAAATGTTAAATGCAGCTACTGGACTGACTCACCCCAATGGGGAGTTTAAAAATATGTTTGAAATCTATTTGGTTCTTGCTCCTGAATCTTGTCTATTCAGTAATCCAATTCTATTTTTGTTCTATAATCCAGTAGCTTTTACAGAGCACAGATGCTTTAGCATCCTGTGGTCCTGCAGCAAAATAACAGAAAAGCCACCCTCATTCTGTGCCAACTCATAAAGAAAAACCTATGATGTAAATTGATAATTCCTAATTTGTGATGAAAGGCTATAATACTTTTTTCTTAACTTTTTTTGGTTATTTTCTTTTTTTATCCACTCATCCATCCATCCACTTTCTGTCTGTCCCAGCTACCACAGGGCAAGAGGCAGGGTACACATTGGACAGGCTGCCAATCTGTTTGAGGGCTTAACTGAAAGAGACTGTCAGTCATTCGCATTCACATTCACACCTAGGGCCGATTTAGAATCACCAATTAACCTAATCTACCAACAGCATGTGTTGACTGTGGGAGGAGCCCACATAGACACAGGGGAGAACATGCAAACTCAGCCAAAAGGCCCCACCCAGATGGTGGATTTGAACCCAGGACCATCTTGCTATGAGGCAACAGTGCTAAGCACCGTGCTGCAGCATGGTGTTGTGATTTTTTATCTTTACGTAAACATCACCCCAAATCTCATAGAGGCATATGGCTGCCCCTGCCAGAAGTTTCTTCCTGTTACTGAGTTTTTTCTTCCCACTGTTACCAAGTGTTTGCTTATGCTACCCACATAGCAAAATTGGTATGGCCTGGATCTGGCCCACACAATGTGCTTACACATGGCCCACATACCGCAAAGAATGACAGCCCTTTGGGGTCCCAGATATGGTTTGCCAGAGGTGGCCCACACATGGGCCAGCACAAGGCCAGTTGCAGACACACTGGTGGTTCTGTGCTGGCCCATGTGTGGACTACCTTTGGCAAACCTGATCTGGGCCCCCAAAGGGCCACATAAACCAAACCATAATCGGGCCAGATATGGCATGCCATCACATAAGCAGTGGCGTCATTGCCAGACCTGGCCCATATCTGGATGACGTACGTCTTATCATGCCAGAAGTCAGCCAGCAGTGCCGGTTTGATACCAGATCCGGGCCAGACCAGCTTGCTATGTGGGTAATTGTTGGTATTTTCTCTGTATTATTGTTGTGTCTTTACCTTACAATAAAAAGCACCTTGAGGTAAGTGTTATGTTTTGACACTACATTAATACAACTGATCTTAATGAAATAAACTGGCCTTTTGACCTTAAGTTTGGAAATCGCTTTATGATTAAAGATAACCTCACCTTGACCAGCAACAACAGAAAAATCATGCAATACTGTTAACATACTGCAGACGCAGGTTAAAAATTCAAGTTTTTAACCTGGTTAACATGCACACATCCTGATTTTTTATATTCTAGAATATATCATATCGTATACCATGAGTTCATCATGCAGTCAACACACTGGCTAAGCAATGCCATGAAAGTACAGAGTACTAATTACTGTCTCTAGAACAGAGATTAAGAAAGCTGGGGTATTTCATGGGTGAAAACCTAAGAAGCAATAAGGTTAACTTGAGCAGAGGGACTAACTTGTCAGAGCTGATGGGGAAAAGGTTTATCATACATAAGCAACAGTCCAGCAGTGTGAACCAGCACCTTTCTGCATGTAGAAAGAAAACTTGCAAGTGATCAGGCCATGCAGATGCTGAGAGTTGGGGGAGGCAGCAGGCAATCATCAAACATGATGAGGCAAGGATAAATTTTCGTATACTAAATGAGGTAATTCAAAGTTCAAAGTTAGATCTTAGCCTTTTAAATGCATTGTGAGATTATGCTTTATAGAAAATAATTTTAAGTATGCAACTTTGATGAACTGAGATGAGTTTTTAGGGGTTTAATCAATGTTCTTCTAGAAGCATGTCATGCAACTGGGCAGTCATCTTGGTAAAAGCTCTGTGCAGTTACTTGGACAGTCATTTTAACTGCCATTGCTAACACTGTAGATCTCTCTTTTATAAAATCTCTGTTTTATTTGATTCTGGGAGTAGGTCGTTAAACTATAACTCCATAATAACATAACAGATACTGCCAATTTACATTTTACAATAGATACCTCTGGAATATAATTATGTGGGACTTTTATTTGCTTAGTCATTATTGTAATGTATTTTCTACTAAAATTGTCACTGTTGAATATACATCTGTACAATTATACAACAATCAACTAAATAACTTACAGTGTCTGGTTGATAAATGCAACATTTTAATAGTGTGTGGTGTAAATGATGTTACTATGTCTCTGGTCATCCAGAAAAGCCCAGCAATAGGACACAGGAAGCAGGGAGCAGTTGGTCATGGTGATTGTTGTATGAGTTTGTGTGTAGTTTAACACACAACAAAAATCTACTGTGCTGGAAGAAAAGTCGAGGCTTGGGTAACGGACCTCTACGTGCGGCATCACTACTTCTTGCTGCATGTGTCCCTGGTAATTTACTACAAGAAACTAGAAAACACATGAAGGAAGAAAAGAATAAAGTGTTTTTAACTATGTTAGTAAGTGAACTGAGAATACTGTTTAGTTATTCACAATAGTTCCTTATCTTTTTGTCTTTTTAAACCTTTAATTTCAAAGAAGCTACTCACAGAAAAAGGTTATCCTATAGTTTATTGAAGGCATGGGTTTCAGGTAATTAAAATGAGTGAAAAGAAAAAATAAAAGTAGCCATATCTCCTTTCCCGCTGATTTAATTCCAATGTAAACCCAACTGGGATCAAATTGCCCAGGTGAAGAATGAAAATAAAAGCACCATGTAAGAAAAAGGTTGCATCATAGTTACCACATCCACAGTTCTTGACTCTCGATCCTTATAAAAAGCTGGATTAAAGCATACCCACACCTCAGCCTGATGTCCATCTCCTAAAACCACAGAATGGAAAAATATATACAGTACTTATAGGACTAATATGCACTTTGATATATTCATCAAAATAATGCACACTTCTTTTAGTACGGTTTTAGTATGGGATTGCAGTTGGAAGAAATAAAAATAATTGAATCGTGTTTTTGTTGCTTTCTTTAATCCGATGACTCCTACACCACAGGTTCATAGGCCTCACAAACCTTTACACACTTTATTGAAACATTTATTGTGATTCTGCCATGGGAACCAAACTTGTCAACAATATTCATCTAATCTACAGCTTCACTCAGACATGCCAGGTGTTTGAAAGCCTCAAGCTTTTTAATGATCTCACAAAATTTGAGCTATAATAAGGAAAACAAGGACATTCTAAATGTAATATCTAACCTTAAAGTCACTGATCATTACAGAAAAGGGAAATTCATCAAAACTATATTTGATAGTTTTCAATTTAGAGTATATCGAAACTTAATTCGGGATTAGTGCCAAAAAAACATCAGTGATTTTGCACTGTCAAATCTCTGTTTCTTTAATTTGGGGGCAACTGTCTTTAAGGGCACATACTGCGTTCCAAGAACATCAAAATACAGTAGACTCACTTCTGCACAGCAAAGTTCACAAACAGATATGAATTGCGAAGCGTTAAAAGAGTATTTCAATATGAGCAATAGCACAGAGTAACATTAATCTGAGTTAAAGGTACGGTACAGATAAGTACAGCTAAATTATTAAACAGCATGTTTCAGCAAAAATGGAATCATTAGAATTGTACTTGATAAAATTAGAAATAAAAACAACCAAAAAACAACAATTTGTACCAATCTGTACCAATTTGTACTCTATACTGCGGTCTCCTGGGGTCTCGCACAGAGAGAAAGCTTCTACAAGCGAGAGTTTTATGGAGACAGGCAGAGAGGATATATTCTTCAGAATCAGCTTCTCGTATAGGGGCAGCAGTCTCTCTCCTTTGACCTGTAACACACAGAAACTTTTTTAAATTAAGTGAACAACAACAAAGAGACGTGTCTGAAGCACAGGTATTAAACTGCTGCAGTTTGAATTATTAACAGTTAAAGGTTGGTTAAAAAAAATAATCAAACTGTTAACAGAAATATACATAACGGAGGCAAATGAGATTAACATTCATATGTATGAGCGCTGCAGTTTATGGGACCTTTAATGATTGTCCACATAACCTTTATGACCTTAACATTTATGGGATGCAATCATAAAAGCATTGCAGAGTATTACAAAAAATATGGTTAAATACTAAAAATGCAATGTTTGGTATTCTTGCTCATGACTAACCTTCATGTAGAAGTTGCTTTGAGGAAAATGCTGACCAGTGGAGCTACAAAGTGACAAATAACATCCACAGACATGACCTTCTCCTGGTAGCTCCTGCACCAACAATAGCGTAGCACGCTTGATGCTCACATACAACCTGGGAAGCCAAAAAGAAACATTCTGTATATGTAGTATACTGCATATTGAGCTGCAGCATCTGTTCTAACGCACACATTGGCTATGATTATTCACTTTTAGGACCTACACACAAACAGTTTCACCGTAGGACAGTCTGAAGATACTGTGAGCTGGAAAAAGCTCCAGATGAGACGAAATGAGGCTGACCATCTTTCTGCTGGAAGGAGTTACTCCACGTCTTGGAGCATCTCTAGGTTTAGGAGTTGAGAAAGGAGGTAGGAAACTCTTGCTAGGCAAGTTTCCACCTTTGTGGGTTTTTGAAGTGGGTTGCGAGTTATCAATCTTCCAGTACATCTGGTGTACTCGCATGCCAAGGTTGGAGAGCTTGAAGTGATATTGATATGACTCATGGCTTACAAAGCAAAAAGAGCTCAAGGCAGATTCTTGGTGTGATATTATTCACTTCTGTAACAGGACTTAACACTAAGTCAAAATTGAATCTGAGAAAAACAAATAGTGATTTCTACCTGAAGTGTGTGCCTAGGTCGAGGCCGGGACGAAAAGGTCGGTCAATGACAACTGTAGTTCCAGTGCCAGTGGCACACAGGAGGACAGTGTGCGTCTGACTGTCCTGTATCAAGATCTCCAACTTGCCCTCAAACTGAATCGTGTCCTTCAGATGTGCCACAACCTTGAGCTCCAGCTGGCTCCTCACTGGGCTCAACACACTAAAAGGACTCTCTGGTGGCCTAAAGAAACATAGGAGTTATAATCTGAGTCAACTTACAGTGTGAACTTGATGAGCTGAGGTGTTACCACAGGAATCCTTTCCTAGAAAGGGGCAGTGCGGTCCTTCCAATAGCTCTTTCCATCAGTGAAGTGTGATGCTTGAAAATATTTCCCCTGTGGGGGCGTTTTCTATAACTGTGTGGCACAAAGCTATTGAGATCCTTGAGATATAGATGTGTATATCATATAGCTGAATAATCACATCACCGTTTCAACGCGGCATGAGATCCTTGAGTTAGAAATAGAGCAGCAGCTCTTTGCCTGACATATAGTAAGTAAGACAAAACACATTCCTACTCTGAGGAAGGGTAATGTGTGGATGCACGTTAAATAAGACAAGTGTAACTTGTGCTAAAATCTGTTTTAAAATAAACAGAGATATAAACAGGAAAATAGCTTTTAAAATAGAGCTGCTGCGACACAGCTATATATATTTATTTTATTTCCCAGCTTTGCGGATTGTTCGATTGCACTTTTCCAAATAAAGACCAGTGTAATGAGAAAACAGACGTAAATCTAATAAATCTTTGCAGTCTTTAAACACAGCAGATAGCTTTTCATTGTGCTCAGCGTAGTGTACATATATCTGACCAAGCAGTGGTCGAGATCGCAATCAATGTTCTATACAGAAGCTCTGCTGATCTATGGCTGGAGCATAAACTTTTAATTGGGGTTTTGAAAATGAGCTTCCTATTAATGCGGTGAAGCTTGGGTGCTTTCACTGCTTTATAGGACAACAAAGTAAACCGATGCTTAAAAATATTTTCACTCAAACTTAAATATAAAGCTTTCACTACATTTTGACATTCAAAGCCACCTTCTCAAGGGAAAAAGTTTGAAGGAGAGATGATACGTATGAGAAAAAATGTCAAACAGCCAAAACTTGACCAGCGAGTGACTTTGGAAGTCACAGATCACTTTCTCAGCATTTGTACAATCGAGGAAAGAGGCTGCTGAAAGCTGGCTTGGACCGGGTCGATACCAGGGTGATCATGGTAAAGGGGTGGGTGGAGTCAAAAGAGGAGAAAGAGCACAGGGTTGACTCCCCTGGGTAAGGAGCAAGACGACTGGAATCTCAATAATCACATCAAACCTGCTGCATCACACAGCTCGATTAGCATTGATTGCTTTTAAATGCAGCACAAGACCGAAGGGTTTAGAATTCTGATTTGTGCTGTATGGTCTGCTGCTATCAACAGTGCATAAAAACTTAATAAATCCTGTATTGATGGTGCAGTGACTACTGCCAGCCAAATTTCATGTCAAACAGTAATACAGAGCGACAAAATCGACTGTCAAAAAAAGCAGCAAACTCAAAATTAATATTCTGAGTTTTAATAACGTTTCTCTTTCAGTTTTCCAGTTCTTATTTAAGATTGACTGACAGGAGAATTTAAAAAAAAACTGAATAAAAGTCTGCTTATGTAAGGGATTCTCCAGGAAAGCAAATGTGTTCATGTGCAGCCTGCAGCACTCACACAATTCTTCACTGCCTGTCTGAATGGTTCTACACCGTATAAGATAACAGAAGCCCAGGATGGATGAGGAATGAAGTCGTTCCCACGGATGGTCACTTAAATGACCAGACAGACTGGGTACCTTATGCAATATCCCCACGATCTTCTGTCATCAGGTCTATTTGTGTGGTTCTTTGCCAGCCTATTGAGCGGGACATAATGTAATTCTAGGAGAATCTGCATCGATTGACGCCTGAGAGTGCTGAGGAGAAACTCCTTTCCTCAACACTGCCTTAGAGGAGAGGACAGGGTCACAAAACTGCAGTTACACAGGGGTTTGCCTGTGTGTGTTTAAAATTGTGCATGTGGATGGTTGTGTCTATGTCAGCTTTCAAAGTATTGAGGTACAGTTCCAGTCACAAGTTGGCTCCCCGTGGATATCAGGCAACGCTGATACGACAGTATGTAGGGAGGGAAGAGCTTTCAGAGGAAAGTGAAACACTAAATATGATAAACTGTGGCTCTCAGGTTGCCATAAAGTTTAGTGTTTCATTTACCATGAGTAAGCACTATAAATGTATGCAAGTGGAACATAACCATTTTAGTTTACAAGGCTTTTAAGACCTAGAAAATCAAACATAGTTAATGCTGAAAATGTCTTAATATGTAGGTGACAGCTGATAACACTGAAGTACCATTTGAAGAGTGAGAGATAGAAGTGGAAGTCTGGTATACAGCATGGGTTACTCTACTATTTGTGCATAAATGTTACAATATCCAAAAGCGAGGCTGTGTAAGTTGATCATTGAAATTGTTCTACACTGACAAAATATGTCACCGTTTGACTGGTTTACAATGTATATATAGTGTTTATAATATATTCTCCTGTGGTAGGACTAAAATTGAAGTGGCAGCTAATTATTTCAAAAGCTAACAAAGCAATTAAATCACCAGCTCATTAATTAAATATCCAATTGGACTGAAAATGAATTAGTCGCAGGAGCTAAGGAAGACAGAAAGCCAGAACGTGAACTGATAGATGACTGGACAGATATGTAGTAAATCCACTCCTAAACCCAGATCAAACTGTTTTTTAGATGTTTACTGTATGCTTCCAAATGCTTTAGCATCTTACTATGAGATGTGAGCAAATATAAAGTTGTGTTGTTTTGTTTTAAAGTGTATAAGAATTTTTAAATCAATTTTTAGTATATGTCTGCCTGCCTATGCCACAAATTCTAGTGTCTGTATCATGCTAGTAGTAAAGTGAGCTGAAATAGGTGACTGGGTATACAGGTGCAGGGTTTTGGCAATGCTCTTCAGAACTGGGATTCTGCCAAAGCTCAGCTGTGTGCTTTGGATGTGAACTACTGGTCCCTGTCCAATACATGACAAGGCCACCTCCTGGACCAGAACAGAAATAAACAAGGATCAAAGAATAAATATTATGTCTGTATTCAGATATCAAACATATTTAACTGCAGCACAAACACTTCCACTGACCAGGGGTGGCTGGAGGCTGCTGAACACAGCAATTCATAGACTGCTGCGGAGCTTTCCAACAGTCTTAGCTAGGAGACACACAGGAAGCTCCTCTGAGCTGCCTGAATGAATCACTCTTCTAGGTGCAGAACTGCTTAAAAGCAGTGATGGATTCTCCTCATTTTCCTGAATACAGAGAAACATACATTTTAATGCAGCCATAGTGCATCAGATGTAATTATGGAACTTGCTTCCATGCATGGGATGAAACATTTGTGACTTGGAAAGGAAATCCACAATCCCACTTAGTGTCCCTCACTGCTGTATAAACGGATAAAGCACAGTAATGGATAATATGAGGTCAGCTTTTGTTGTCTTTTAAACTCTCATTTGTCTCAAAAATAATTTCTTGCTTAGTGACAATGTGGCAACAGCTTATTTAGGTATGCATTTATGTATATCGACAACCTGCTCAAAATCAAACTGTACATCAGAAGGAGGAAGAAAGAACATGGTATGGTTGTTGGTGCCAGGCGAGCTGATCCGAGTATTTTAAATACTGCTGCTCTGCTGGGATTTGCCCACACGATCATCTCTAGGGTTTAGAGAATGGACCGAAAAAGAGAAAATGTCCAGCAAGTAGCAATTCTCAATGCGAATATGCTTTGTAGATGTAGAGTCTCATGTTCAGTGGGGTGAGTACCTGAATACAAGACAGTTGGCTGGCTCGTCTGATGATTCTCAGTTTCTGCTGCAACATTCAGATGGTAGGGTCAAACAACTTGAAAGCATGGATCTAGTCTGTATCACATGCTCAGGCTTTTGAGGATATTTACTTAGTCCGCTTTAGGCCCCTTACTACCAAGTGAGCATCATATTCAACACCACAGATGCTACTTGAATGTTATTGCTGTTCATCTCTTTATCCATGTTCTCATGGCTGCTTCTAACAGGATAAGGGCCAGTTCTGAATTCAGAAGGGGGTTGCAATCTGCTAATAAAGTGGCCAGTGAGTGTATTTCAAAAATAATTGATGAATACTAAGGCTTAAATAAATTTAAAAAAGATATCTTCAAAGTAGTACTTTCACACATCACCAAAGCTCAGTAAGGAAACTGAGGACAAGAAAATGTGTCCCCATTACTCACACTGTAATTACATTAAGACAGAATCTCTTCAGTCTGGACAAGAGTGACAATTAGAGCAACCAATAAGTCGTTAACTGTGTTTTTGGCGAGCTGTAAGACAATCCTTTAAACAAATGAGTTATAATGTTTTTGTTACTGAGCTTTTCTTCACCTTTAGAAAAAGCGAGTTAGTTTATTTTCACATTTTCAGTCTTTATGCTAATCTAACTGTCTCCTCGTTCCTACTTCTTATCGACTGAAAAGGAACATGTATGCTCTAATTCACTTCAGTTCTTAACACAGACATGTAAACTCTATAAATCCAAATATTTTTTTGTTGCTGCATGGATCTGTCCAACCTCATCAAGCATGCCGTATGCAGGTGGGCAAATTGCTAGGGCTGGTCAACCGCACTTTCTGTTCATAGGGGTAATTGAGGAAACATCTTTGAAAGTCCAGCACTGGAGTATCCACCACAATCTCAGGCACAACACACCTATCAACACAGACAAAAAAAGAGAGTCAGACAAGTAGAAGAAAATCAGCGAAAGGGGTGAAGAAGAAAAAATATGAAGAGTATTTATGGACCAAAAAGTAATTGCACGGCATCATGCCAAAACTCTATTAATTAGAACCGATTCATAAAAGTATAATGACGGTGATTGCCGTGAGGAAGTCAGATTGCCACTGCCCTATTCTGAATGATGATGCAGGTGACATTCCATTGTATTATAATGCAAATTAGCTTCTGAATATTTAACACATCCTCCACTGATTTGCCGACACCTGCATGCAAGTTCAATGGACCACATTCACAACTTGTCAAAGCATCAGAACATGCAGACAGCCGAAAGCACAGCAGATTACTGGCAGAAAAAAGGTACTTTATTTGAGAAAAAAGGATGATAGAAGAGTTTGCTTTCAGGCATTTTGGGTACCACAGTGTATATAATTGTATACTTAAGTACATATATGTAGTAGAGATGGCACGATACCACTTTTTTATGTCCGATACCGATACCGATATCATAAATTTGGATATCTGCCGATACCGATATGAATCCGATATAGTGCGTTTTTTAATCAATAAAACTGTTTTTTTAATATCTTGCTGCATTTTGTATAAGTTCATACTCAAGTTTAAATAAACACCAACACTAAAGCTATTCTGTTATACCTGTATGTAAAAAATACACTGCACCCAAAATATTTTATAGTTCAGCAACACTGATCAATCTAATAAACTTAAACCTACTCCATCCTCCCTATTCTGGTATTTTAAAGAGTACTTAGCAGAAATATTAAGCAACCTAACTAATAGGGTTGCAAACTCCCAGCAAAAAAAAATAGGAACCACCCCCACCCTCCACGTCATGATGCTTAATCGATGTAATCAACTTTAATTTGATGCAGGGTGAAAAAAATGCACAGAATTAAATTATTTTTCAAGAATAATTAAATAGATTCAACATCTTTCTTCAACAGAATTGCAGACTGCACAGATGGTATCTTCCCAAAGGAAAAAGTACTATAGCTTACTAGGGTATATTAGACTTAACAGTTACTAAATACAGTAATGGACTTCTATACATTTTACATCAGATTAAAACTTTGGGTGTAAGATTCAGATAATTATTTATTAAAAGCTAGACATTTTAAATGAGAATAAGAAAGAAAAGTATGTCTTTGTGCCCCTTTTCCCTGTTAATGCCCTATCGGCCCCTGGCTACACTTTGCTAGATCCGCCCCTGCACAGTTACCAGCCGTCAGCTACGTAGAAAAGGATCCTGGTGTAGAAAGTAATATTAAATAAATTCTAACAACAGCTTATCAAGGTTAAAGGTGCTGCTGTTGTTCAGCCGCTGGTTTCCTCTTTCTGGTGCAAAGTGGGCCAAAAACAAAGAAGAGAGAGGACTCGCGATCAGCTGATCATTAAGCAGTTTCAAGATTGAAGTAGCCGCAGGAAGGTGAGGGAGAGAGAGGCGAGCGAGGCAGTCGCTCCATATATCGGTTGTTAAGCTTAACATGGGAACGCTTTACAAACATTCAGAGATGAACTTACACACTTGCTTTACTTCTCTCTGGGATAACTTCCTCGGAGATGAAATGCTGGTTTGGTAGCGAGGCTACAAATACACACAGCCGCTCTATCAGGTGATGCACACTGCTCCGACGTGCTACGGTTATGAGCCGAGTTACGCCGTGTCGCAAGTTTTGTGAGGTGTTTTTTTTTTTATATTTAATGTATCGGATTACATTTTTAATTTCTCACCGATATCCGATCCAGTAATTTACGTCAGTATCGGACTGATACCGATACGTAATATCGGATCGGTCCATCTCTAATATGTAGTAGGTGTCATGTGGCAGATTAAGGCTCTATTACAGTCTATCATGTAGTTTACAGTTTACAGAGATCCTTTGTTCCCCTATTTGAGTTCTGTGTGTATAAGTCAGGTGAGGGGCAGCCAATCCAAAGAAAGTGGGCTTTTACAACTAACAGGCTCAACAGCAGAGAAACTAAAGTGCTTTGTTTGGCACAGATAGTGAACTAGTGAGCTACACAATGGTCCAATATGACTTAAATATATTTTTAAAACTGTGAATGATTTATAGCTCTTCTAGTGGAGTTCCAGAATAAAATAAATAAATAAAATAAAACAAAGATTGAGCTGGTAATGAGTGTAACAAGTCCCTTTTTAATCTATAATGACAAATTAATGTAGATGAGTAAAAAGTACAGTATATCAAGATAATCGTACATAATTTAATTGAATTTGTGTGTCATATTCCCCACCCAAGCCACTATTACATCACCGCTTTCTGTCAAACATAAATTTCCTATTAAACTCTTAATTTTCTAAGAAGAGGTTGTATTCTATTTTCCTTTGGTAGAGGGATGATGAATGATTGTTATTCAGTCTTTTTTTTTTTTTATTGAGAATCTTTTTAAATGAAAAACAGCCTCAGGCCACAAAAGCAGAAATACAGGAGGGTACAGGATGTTTACTTGGATTTATTTTACCACAACTTGAGGCACAACAAAACTAACTTCAGCAACTGAACGTTTGAGTAAGTTTGCACATTCAACAGACTGTGTATGTTCATATGTAAATGTGTCTAACCTCCATAGGCAAAGACAGGATTTCCTCCCCAACGCCGTCAACATCTACTACTAGCACCGGCCTGTGTGTTCAAACAGTGTTGGAGCACAGCGTCACCTGTACATACATGATGATGATGATGATGATGAAGCCATTTATTTGTCATTTGCAGGTGCCCCCAGCAAAACTGGACCTCTTCCGACCATACATACAATACACAAACATCACATCGGGTAGGCGGGTCAGAACAGGTAGTGTAAAGAAAAACGCTGAAATGTACAACACAATAGGGAGATGGAGGAGAGAAAAAGAGAACTCTTCTCAGACTGAGCTCCTAGTAGGAGATCAGTATGACAACAGAAAACAAAAAAACCCCTCCACAGCACAAAAAGCACATGAATCTTCACACCATAACACCATGAAAACACATCACAAGCAACAGGGTGGGTATGGGGTGAGAGTTTTCCGGTGTAAACAGCAGCATCTGGCATGCATCATGCATACATAAAATGAGACCAGGAAGACCAGGACAGGGAAATACAGGAAAACCAGTGTGTAAAGTTAAAAGGAAAAAAGTTTACAAAATTTCACCCTTAGTGTTACTCATTATTAACAAAGCATGTTGATAATGATGCTGATGGAACTAACTAGGTCAGCTTTCTTGTGTTAGCATAGCGAGTCTTGCCCAGAGAAGACGCCTGCTTCTGTCTGACTGGTAAAAATGCCTTTCCCTGTGGTTTCTCAATACAAAATCTAGAGATGTATACTTTGTTCATGATGCACTATGAAAATGTTTATAATCTTGGCAATCCATGAGCTAATGTTGGCTACACTGTTGCACTATACCATTATACTAAAACTGGTATGCTAGCTCTAATCTCTGATTAATTGTTGATTCATTGTACCTTAATGGATTTAGATGACACAGTACAGACTGAGCCTGCTGCCGGGCAGATCGTGAATTCCAGAGGCCTCCAGCAGTATGACCTTTGCCATTTTTTCATGACTCATCAGAAACCTGTCTAAATAAGCTAATACTAGGCGAGACCCGACTATTTCCCCAGACATGCAGGATGAAGTTCACGGGCATAAAGGAAGGGTTGAAAAGGATGGAAACAAGTGTTCCTGGGAAACCTATGTAGAGAGAGAGCCAATATGAGAAAATATGAAGATATTAGTGTATGTTATCATGCACTCAAGGATAAAATTCAAGGAAAAATGTAACATACTAAAGGCTACATCCCCAAAGTCGAGCTCTAAAACATCAAAGTGGATTGTAGGACAGATTACACAGACAAAGAAACCTTGACAAGAACAAGATGAAAAATTTGAAAATAAGTACAGAGAGGGTAAAGGATCCATGAGTCAGTTTTTACACGTGCTTTGTTACATGTAAATGTTCTGTCAGAGCAATGGCTCCATTCCTCGCCAGCTTTACCTAAAGGTGAAGGTAAGTGGTTGAGGCTGTCCTGTCACAGCTAGCAGCAAGTCCTCAGAAAATGAACCCAAAATCCAACTGCGAAGGTGACTTCCACAGTCTGGCACTCCCCAGAGGAAACAACACAGCGGAGAGACGGCGGCCAAAATCAGCCCTTTCTTCGACAACTGCAACTGGAGAAGAAAGATTTCCTGCATAAGCCAAACTCAGTCAATAAGAGTTTGCAATATATTATCATAAAACTCAAAATGGAAGTGTGTGTATTAATGTTGAAACAGAAGAGTAAATATCCAACAATGATCATGTAAATGCCAGATGTGTTTTATGGAGTATATCAAAAGATAAAAGATGGTATATGCCCATATGGAAAAGAAATAGTAAAAACTTATAAAAGACTTGCATAAGATGTGGCCTACTTCATATAGTGAATCATATAAGGCTTATATGATTTACTCATGAAAGTGGCCACTTTCTCATTACTTTCATATATTGTTTTAGTAAGTATCCAAAACATACAAGTTTCATTTATATAATTTTTCAAGGGATCTTATATCTGTTTTCACTCTTGTATGCTTTTCATACAAGTTTCACACAAGACAGATACAAACTTTATAAGATTTATATATATCTTTTCCATATGGGTGGTATCAGCTGTGTGCATAAAAAGTGGCAAAAGAAAACCTGCAGATGATTTTATTACACGTTGTTGCTGACTGGCAGAAAAACTGCCTTGCAGTATAATAAACTATAACCACAGAGGCTCTGTCAGCTAACATAACATTGCATCTCCAGCGTTATACATACATACTAGCAATTTTATAAAGGAACATAAGTGTATGCAGCTTATATGTCTTACAAATGCTTATGGTATGATCCATACACGTAAACATAAATGATTTACAAATGCGGGCAGTGATTTGTGTGTAACTTTTGAGGACTCACAAACACGTGCTACAATCCACGCACAAAAACGATGCAGTCTGACCACTAGGGCTGCTCGATTATGGCAAAAATGATAATCACGATTATTTTCACTGAAATTGAGATCTTGATTATTTGACGATATTTATTTAACAATAACAATGTATTGAATAATGGCTTTAAAGATGTCAAAAAATAATATAAAATAGTGTGCAAATACTGATTACAGTGCAAATGTTTGCAATATAAAAAATAAATGAAAAATGTAGTGAACTTCAAAATACTGCACAATATTTGATCCACGTCTGACTCCGCAAACCCATAATGTTTCCACACCACTGAAGTCGTTTTACCTCTCTTTTCAACCAACGGCATTCTTTCTTCAGCAGCCATTATCCTCTCCTCTCCAAATAACTTCTGCTTAGCTTTCCGAGCTTCCCTCGGGTCCTCTTAATTGTTGTGACGCGTGTTCGAAGGAGGTGCTAATAATCGGCTCAGTCATTTTTAATGATCGTTGAAAACCCAGATCGTAATCGAGATTAAAATTCGATTAATTGAGCAGCCCTACTGACCACACATCAAACTATTATACAAATCTGTATACCTAAACCTGAATGAATATTGATAATTTACAGACATTTTATCCCATTCAGCTTTACAAATTGGATCATTTTCTCTTTCAAAACGCTTTCTGTGCATACAAATGCCTAACAATATATTTGACATTACTCTCACTCACTTACAAAACCTTAAATACGTGTGAAGAAATCTCCTGATACACACAGATCACGTTGCATGCCCAAGTGGGGTTTTGAGACAAATTTCATGCTGCCAGCTTCGCACTGATCCACAAATGTAAGCTGTGTTCATGTGCTAGTGTAAAACTGGGACATCTGTGCTTCCTCTGTAGTCCTGCAGGGTTTTTTTTTCCCCAGTTAAACTGGGCTTTTCTTCTTCTAAATAAACAGAACACCCTTCTACTAGAAAACATAGATTTACCAATTACAGACACTACACGGTGGCCTATAAAGGTTAACATATGGCTAAGCTGCTGCTACTTGCTGCTTGAAAGCTGAGTCAGACCTTAGCTGCAGATGGTTGAACACGTTGTACATCACTGTGGATCATACTCTGAAGTGACTAAATGCTAACTAATCTCTGCATAATTTGAATATAGATATAATCCAGGTAATGTGAAATAACACTTTGATGTTAATCTTAGCATTCTCCAATAACAGCAGGCTAACATTAATGTTAGCTTAATGACTAATCCTGAACATCTCAGGATGTAGCAGCAGCTTATTTAAACCATATGTTAACCTTTACAGACTACTATGTGGTGTCTGTAATTGGAAAATCTATGTTTTCTGGGTCCCTATTGCCAGTCTTGGCAGCCGGGGATCGGTCTGCCAGGGCCTCCGCTCCTGGCCGCCGCCCGACACACAATGCACCCGACCCCTATGGCACCTCCTGCGGGTGGTGGGCCTGCGGGAGGATGGGCCCATGTCTCCTCTTCGGGCTGTGCCCGGCCGGGCCCCATGGACTAAGGCCCGCCACCAGACGCCGCTCGGGCACCCTCCCGGGCCTGGCTCCAGGGCGGGCCCCGTAACCCTATCCCGGCAGGGTAAACTGTTCCCTCGATGTTCTTTTCATACGGGTCTTCTGAATCGCTCTTTGTCTGGTCCCTCACCCAGGACCAATTTGCCATGGGAGACCCTACCAGGGGGCAAAAGCCCCCAGACAACATAGCCCCTGGGATCCCTGTGACACACAAACCCCTCCACCATGATAAGGTAGCGATTCACGGAGAGCTGTGGGTAGTGACCGAAAGAACGAGATCGCGGATACAAGCGGCAGAAATGAGCTTCCTCCGAAGGGTGGCTGGCCTCTCCCTTAGAGATAGGGTGAGAAGTTCGGCCATCCGGGAGGGGCTCAGAGTAGAGCCGCTGCTCCTCCACATCGAAAGGAGCCAGTTGAGGTGGTTCGGGCATCTGACAAGGATGCCCCCTGGGCGCCTCCTGGGTGAGGTGTTCCGGGCATGTCCCACCGGGAGGAGGCCCCGGGGCAGACCCAGGACGCGCTGGAGAGATTATATCTCTCGGCTGGCCTGGGAACGCCTTGGTGTTCCCCCGGATGAGCTGGAGGAGGTGGCTGGGGAGAGGGAGGTCTGGGCTTCTCTGCTTAGGCTGCTGCCCCCGCGACCCGATCTCGGATAAAGCGGATGAGGATGGATGGATGGATGGATGTTTTCTGGGTGACGAGTTCCTCTTTTTTGTTTAGAAGGAGAAATGCTCACATTATTTGAAAAACCCACAGGACTAGAAGCAGGACGTTTGTTAGTCCTTAAAAGTTAGCCACAAATCATGGCACACGTTTGCAAATCATAGTCTACACTTATGAAGCATATTGTGTGCATTTGTAACCCTTGAGAAACATATTTCTCCCATTACAAGTGTTCACTTTGGCTTGTTATATATTTTTCTCCTATGAAACATTTTTCTAAGTCAACCCTGTTATAGTTGAGCACAAGTTCAGGTCCCATACCTTTACCCTTGACTGTGAGGGGTAACCGTGATTCACGTCCTAAGGCAGAAAACAGACAACTATGATGAAAGAGTGATAACAAAGCTAGAAAAGACAAAGCAAAAAACATGTTGTAGGGCCAAGAAAAAGGGAAAAGACAACATATCTCATGTAGAGTTTGGTATTATGGTTGGTGTTACATTACGTTAAAGTACTAAATCTAATCAATGCAAAGGCCACAAGAGATCTAGTCTTCTGTTTTGCTTCGTATGTTTCTTAGGCTTTTTGCAAAGTGAGGAAATAAGGCACAGGAGTCTCCTGTCTGTCTGTCCTTGTCCCAGGCTCGTCAGGTCATCACCCACCGCAGAAAACATGAAAATTAATGTAAATCTGACCTCCGGCTCAAACGACACACATGAAGGCCGTATGCAAAACTGTCAACAATCTTTTACTAGCACTTAGATGAGATGACTAAATTTGGGTACAGTGAGTTCATCATCACGAAGGTGGATTTATGAAGAACAATTGTGCTGTTTCCTTTGATTGAGAATATCACACAGTTGAGGAAAAGGGAACATAAAACAGACACACGGGAGAAGAGCTGTCATTCCCTGAAAAAACAAACAAACAGACGACATGGTTTGCTACCCAGACTTGTCTATCTGTAAGTTGTCTGCACTAACCCACAGAGGGAAGGAGATTCTTTTATGAGAAAGCTAAAGCTTTCAGTTTACAGCAGGGTATAGGGTGTGCTTGTAGTTGTCAAAGTAATCAATTGCAAGGTTGAAAGAACACATAAAAGAAGAGTTATATCCAGGGGTGTACGAAGGGTTTGGGATCAGGAAAAAACTGTTGCTGTCAGTTTGCTGTAAATGCACCCAAAATACTTTTGGTTCATTATATTCTCACTTCAAATCCTGCTGTTGTTTATTTGGCTATGTGTGATTGGGTCTTTTGTTTTTATGACTAAACAAGTGGAAAAAAAAATTGGTTTGTACATCTCAAACTCGGCAGCCAAAGTAGAATAACGGAGGAAGTTACTGCATTTTGCACTTCATCACATCTTCATGTTCAGTACAGCAATATTGAGTATCTGGTTAAACTGACACCAAAGGAATATTATCTTTTACTTTTTCTTAAACAATAAGCTTTTACAGTACACTAGTTCAGATGTGCATGTTTCATCCAGAAGCTGTAGGATATCTCAGTCAGCACTGCAAGATACACATACATGCACTGCTGTATGTGTGTGCATGTGAAACCTGAATGATCATAATTTTCTTCTAACTGTGGACTGACCTGTGACATCGCAGTATATACAGGGAATGCAGAATTATTAGGCAAATGAGTATTTTGTCCACATCATCCTCTTCATGCATGTTGTCTTACTCCAAGCTGTATAGGCTCGAAAGCCTACTACCAATTAAGCATATTAGGTGATGTGCATCTCTGTAATGAGAAGGGTGTGGTCTAATGACATCAACACCCTATATCAGGTGTGCATAATTATTAGGCAACTTCCTTTCCTTTGGCAAAATGGGTCAAAAGAAGGACTTGACAAGCTCAGAAAAGTCAAAAATAGTGAGATATCTTGCAGAGGGATGCAGCAGTCTTAAAATTGCAAAGCTTCTGAAGCGTGATCATCGAACAATCAAGCGTTTCATTCAAAATAGTCAACAGGGTCGCAAGAAGCGTGTGGAAAACCAAGGCGCAAAATAACTGCCCATGAACTGAGAAAAGTCAAGCGTGCAGCTGCCAAGATGCCACTTGCCACCAGTTTGGCCATATTTCAGAGCTGCAACATCACTGGAGTGCCCAAAAGCACAAGGTGTGCAATACTCAGAGACATGGCCAAGGTAAGAAAGGCTGAAAGACGACCACCACTGAACAAGACACACAAGCTGAAACGTCAAGACTGGGCCAAGAAATATCTCAAGACTGATTTTTCTAAGGTTTTATGGACTGATGAAATGAGAGTGTCTTGATGGGCCAGATGGATGGGCCCGTGGCTGGATTGGTAAAGGGCAGAGAGCTCCAGTCCGACTCAGACGCCAGCAAGGTGGAGGTGGAGTACTGGTTTGGGCTGGTATCATCAAAGATGAGCTTGTGGGGCCTTTTCGGGTTGAGGATGGAGTCAACTCCCAGTCCTATTGCCAGTTTCTGGAAGACACCTTCTTCAAGCAGTGGTACAGGAAGAAGTCTGCATCCTTCAAGAAAAACATGATTTTCATGCAGGACAATGCTCCATCACACGCGTCCAAGTACTCCACAGCGTGGCTGGCAAGAAAGGGTATAAAAGAAGAAAAACTAATGACATGGCCTCCTTGTTCACCTGATCTGAACCCCATTGAGAACCTGTGGTCCATCATCAAATGTGAGATTTACAAGGAGGGAAAAGTACACCTCTCTGAACAGTGTCTGGGAGGCTGTGGTTGCTGCTGCACGCAATGTTGATGGTGAACAGATCAAAACACTGACAGAATCCATGGATGGCAGGCTTTTGAGTGTCCTTGCAAAGAAAGGTGGCTATATTGGTCGCTGATTTGTTTTTGTTTTGTTTTTGAATATCAGAAATGTATATTTGTGAATGTGGAGATGTTATATTGGTTTCACTGGTAAAAATAAATAATTGAAATGGGTATATATTTGTTTTTGTTAAGTTGCCTAATAATTATGCACAGTAATAGTCACCTGCACACACAGATATCCCCCTAAAATAGCTAAAACTAAAAACAAACTAAAAACTACTTCCAAAAACATTCAGCTTTGATATTAATGAGTTTTTTGGGTTCATTGAGAACATGGTTGTTGTTCAATAATGAAATTATTCCTCAAAAATACAACTTGCCTAATAATTCTGCACTCCCTGTAGTCTGGCCTCCTCAGGCTTGAAAATGATGGTGAAATTTGCTATGTTGTTGGACCATATTTCCCCCTTCTGAACCATGTGAAGACAAGAAGGATTATTTAGTGAAACAAATGCAAAAGTTAGAATAACAAATCCGAAGAAGAATACAATTGATTCATTTGTCAAGCTTAGCTATAAAAACACACACACCGGTGTCTGTCTGTGTGTGTGTGGGTAACTGGATAGGTGTATTCATACATAGACTGCTGACCATTTTTTCTCAAATGTCCTCTCAAACATTGTGTAGTAACTGGTCTACAGACTGTTTTCTCTCTCACCATGACACTTTCATCCTCTCTGCCTCTCCCTCTGTCCAGGGAACTGGGCAGAGTTGAGGAGAGACGACACTAGCAGAGGAAGGTGGGGGTGGTGGTGTCAGAATGGGTCATTCTATCTGAAAGTCCCTGAACAGAAACAGTCCAGTCTGGGACCCTACTGTTACCGAGGAGTCACATTGGATTTACATGCAAAAACCAGGGTTTAATTTTAACTCTTTGTGACAGTTTTAACCTCAGATGTTATTAACCGATTCAACACTCTGTTCTCACAGCCACAATGCAGCTTTGATGCCACAATGCAATACATGTCCTACAGAAAGATCCACAAAGACAATGAAGTGGATATTAAGCAGGGAAATATTTGTGTGATGAAAACATATGATACACATTAAAAACTTTATAGGCTCCACAGTTATGCAGCTATCTGGGAAGGCCAAAAGCTGGTCCTCTGTATTCCTGTAGGTCTCTGGACTGCAGTGCGAGGTAATGGACCCCTGTCCGGTCAGACTCACATGGTAAAAGCAACTGCTCCCGCTCTCCTTCTGCCTCCTGCTCAAGCACTGAGCCCTCCCTAGAGAGAAACACGGAGGGTGAAAAGGTGAAAAGTATAACAAAGAGTGAATGAGGAGGGTCAGAGAGAAAAAGAAGAAAGGAGAAGAACAAGGAGCTGCTGACAGAAAAACGTGATGAGTACCTGAGCTATTTCTGGCAACACATACTGTGATAAAAAAGAAACATAATACTGAAGAGAATTCTACTTGCTACATAGAGACAGAACGATCAAACTTGTCTTGTGACAAACATATTCCTCTGTAGCCTCTCTTAAAACATTTTGCATGTGTCCATAAATACCTCAGTAAGTTTAGGTCCTCCTCTTGCTGGCTGAACCACACAGTCCAGCAGTACTGAAGAGGGATATTGTTCCTGTTGGTGAGGGACACTGTGCATGTACTGGACAGTGAGGTATAAGTCTTATCCAACCAAATATAATCAGGTTCAAGATGAATGTTCAGTTCCTCACAAAACCCATGCAGGCTAATGTACACATCTTCTCCTGAGCACAAGACACTGCAATGTTTATTATGAGACACAGAGTGTCACAGACGTGGTGGCATATAGGCCACAAGAAATTAACTTAACAACTGTGGTGCTCAGTTTGAGTGAATCTATTCACAATATTGCCTTATATATTGTCTTGACCTGAATACGGGTGGAGAATAGTGGAAAACCTTACGATGTCAAAAAACACCAAGTGGAAAATAAATATGAGTAAAATACCAGTACAGCACACATATGTGTGGGTATCGCAAACATGTTTTCAAGTTTTTCAAGAAGCCAGAAGAACCACAGTCTCTTCATTTTGCAGGACACACAGGGTCCCACCATATGTGCACACTGCCAACAGTGCAGCAAAGAGCAACAATAACCAGCAAAAAGTACAATGCAAAACTAGGTTTTGTATAAAGCCACCAAGAATAAGGCCATATGTAAATTGAACATGTGTTTGTTTACATTCAAAGCAGAAGGACGGGCATCTTAGTCTGTACAAACACTCTACTTATTCTTTTCTGTATTTGTATACCAAGGTTAAAGTTTTTTTTCTGAATTCTAATGACTGAACACTGATTTGTGTCTTTTTCTGATGTTTTAACCATACAGCAGTGAAATTAAGAGCGATTTCTTGAAATGAAATGAAAATGGGATTAAAGTGAACTGACAGCCATGGAAACTTGCCATTTATGATTTCTTTGAACTCTCAGTTTTGTACCTCATGCCTTTTGGATTAAACACAAAGAATGCACAATGTATTGCAAAAAAAGAACAAGTTCTCTTAAATTAGGTTTACACAAATAATTATTTGAATGGGATTAGGTTTCTCTGCTGGATGGTGAGCAATTTCTAAATTAGTTAAGGATTAGAAATGTGACTCCTGTCTGATACTGGAAAAACTTTATCTTGACGTTTGGAATGGCATAAGTATGCTCCTGCTAATATTTGAATCCAACAGTGTTTAAAGGAACAAGGATGTAGTTTTGCTAACAAACAGTACCCAAAGTTATGGGGCCATCAATTTAAAAGCTGTAGTTTCACACCGACAACAGATGTTGAGAAACAGTGTACACAGCATGCAGAAAAAATGTCAAATATCATTTACCCATCTGTAAGATCTGAATATTGTGAATCCATTTCTTTTATTTTGTATGCATCATCTTAATTCCAGCTAATATGAGACATAGGTGTTTTAAATTATATAGAAAATTACACAGAAACACCACCTGGGATATTTGTTTTTCTTTTCCTCGTTCAACCTTCAGTTTTTAAGGACAGTTTTATTGGTCAATAACATATGAGTAAATCTATGAACACTCTTTAAAAGAAACAGAACACAACAGATAAGCAAATGTGTTTCATAAGATGAGTGATCCTATTAGGTTTATGCTCACTGCAGACTGGATAGGACAGTTTTAATCCATCTCTGCCCTGGGGTTTAACACAAGTGAGAAGAACTGATTAACTGGCACCTGAAAAGCCTTATTTGTGAGTACCGCAAAAGCTTCACTTGTAGCACAATGCTTCCAATCTGACTTCTTTAGTTTTTAAACCAAGTGATCACAGCCTTTATGACCAGAAACAGAAAAACCAACCAAACCAGACTGTGACGAATGTATGCTGGTAAAATCTATACAATGACTGAGCGTTCCAGACAGTAAAGACACACATTAGAATTCAAGGAGTTCTTGCCTTTGCTTCCACTGGGCCAATTATCACAGAGATCTCCATCATCTACCTAGAGGCAGAGAGAAAGAATAGAAAAGTAGCCTGGCAGAGGTCCTAAGGGAGGCCCATTCTTTTCTTTTACTCTGCTAGAAAGTCTACAAAATGATGTGATATCATCGGACCGAGTAGAAACAAGAAAAGAAAAGAGAACACACAAGACGGAGGATGAGTGATAGAAGGAAATGAGGCAGCGAGAATGACGAACTAGGGGATCCAGAAAGAAAAAGCAATTATCTCCCAGCATCCGGATGCTATGACAGCGGCTGACAGGCAGGGAGAGCTGCAGCTTATTGCAAAGCTTTCATCATTGCGGTCCACCAGCCCTTCTCCCCCTCGTTTGCTTTCTCTTCACATAATTTCTCTATGTACACAGCAGTGGACCTCTCAGCTACCTTTGATTACGACACAAACAGCAGTGTGTGTGTGTGAGCATGCAGCCTTGAGCATGTGTGTGTTGTGCAGTTGCTTCCTGCTTATGTGTGTGTGTGTGCTGGGTTTTTTTTTGTTTGTTTTTTAAAAAAGCTGCTATGCTCAAGTCCCCCTCAGCACTAAAGCTCCGTCAAAGCAGATGCCTCAGTGCTCCCCAAGAGTTGTCCTTCTTTTCATTTAGACCAGCAAGAAGTGACACAGGAGAGGGAGTGCGATGGGTGGATGGGGGTGTACTGGAGCAGATGAGTCTCCACTGACTTTTAAGACAGAACAAGCACTGTCTAACTCACCATAATGAAAAACAACTCAGCTAAGCAAAATATTATCTTTTTAAAGCTGCAGCGGCTTTTAAATGACGGCAGGAACCATTCCAGCGTTAAGCGCTGTCGTGCAATGTACATGCAAATCAACACATACTAACATAAACAGCAACACACAGACTGTGTCAGCTAGCCTATGCTAAAGCTCCATCAGCAGAATAACGACTTCTGCAGCATGCTGATCTGAAACATACATGAGAGTGAGCGAGGCAGGGAAAGGTGCTAAATTAAAAATGATAGTCTCTTGATGGGCTGTAAGTGGTGTTCTGGATCAGGGCTGGCTCTCCAACTATAAAAGCTTAATGCTGCTGAATACTGTTGTCCCTCCTACAACAAACCTGCTGGTTTAAGTAGCCACACAGCACCCTTGCTCCTTTAAGGTCACACAAAAACGGAATATACAAAGATTTTAAAAAACATACAGAGAGCTATGCTATCTACCTAAATCAAGAGTTCCAGGGAACAGTAACACAGTCATAAAATGACAACCACAGTCAGAACAGCTTATCCAGTAATAAACAGACAGTTTTTCATAAGAAGAATACTGTGGACTTTAAGGATTATTACTGATAACTGAACGAGTGTTTACCCACCATGCAGCCAGATTCTCCCTCATATTCACTCAAGCTCAGACACACATAGAGTTAGTACACAAAAAAATATCCACCCAGGTGTTAAATAGCTAATAAGTTTGGAGTTTCTTGCATGCCACAAAGCTCTTCAACTGCATTTGTTAAACACCACTGAATTATTCTCCTCAGACAGCAGGATACTGACAAAATTAGCTTTAAATGAGCTTTTGATGTGGTCGTTTTGGGTCAGGAATAAGTCTGATTTGGTTGTGAGTGAAGCATCTCAGAAATTAATCCACTTAACTATCAGCTAGTCATTTTTTGCTATTGCTATTTTTAGTGTGCAATATTTATGTGGCAGACAAAGTGCTCGATCATCAGAATGAATTATAGTGCATAACTTTATGTGGCTTGCTGTGAGCTGAGCTTCTTATGAAACTACACTGAAACCTTTGTAGCTTACCATTAAATCCTGAGAACCCACCTAGGTTAAAATTGCACTACTATTCTCTAAATTGAAATGAGATATTTAAAATGAGGTGAGCTGAAGATTTTAAAACCACTAAATTCCACTTAAATGATCTCTTGCATTTTCTGCTGAACAGGATAAAAAGCCAGCAACTTTATGCGTTCAAGGTTAATTGATCCCCTTGTGCATGTACCAGAAGAGTCAAAGGCTTCATCTTTTTGCTTTTGATGTTAAAGAGTCTAGATAATTGTGGAGGAAACTAAGATTACCCTTAAATCATGTGACTGCTGTGCATCTAGCTGGAGTCTATAAGTGTGGCTAAAGCCTAGCAAATCAGCCACAAACACATTTAACAAGTTTATCACAAATGAGTAGATTTATCATAACACAAATTTAAAAAAGAATAAAATGATCACACTGTATCAAAACAACCATTTATCCAGCAACAACATTACGTAAACTAAGAAGGGATGAATGATTCATTAGTTTACTGCACTGGGATACAAATGGACTCGTTTATTAAAGGGGACCTATTAAGCTCATTTGGCATAATTTTATTCTAGGACTCAGCTTAGCTTAGCAAGAGTCAGAGTTCTCATTAAATGTAACCCTATACTGAGCCTTTCTGCTACAGCATGCTGCAGACAGATATTTAGCAATGCTACTCCTCTGATGTAACATGTAATAATATGTATTCATCTGTTACATCTTAAGTCAAAATGTCAGGAATCTTAAATGCAAAACCAGTTATTTTCATGTATACACATTTTTTAAACACGCATGTTTAGATCAAGAAGCAAAAAGAAGACAGAAAAAAGACAATGAACAAATACTTTGATTATCCCCAGTAATCTGTCTGCTAGAGACAGGTGTGGGAATAGAAAACATTGCTAAGACTGGAAATGTAACAGAAACACTAAAACACACAGATACACACAAAGAACAGCATAAAACAAGCTGTCTTCATATCTGCCTGCAGGGAATTCCTGCAGATGACATTCATGTGACCATAGTTTTGTGTGTTTGTTTTTGCCATCACTGGTCTCTGCTTCAGCATCACCACAGCTAGAGAAACAGATTCTTATTCAAGTGTTCACTATTGTGATTAAAGGGAAAAATGTATTCTGTTATTCTAACACTGCTGATTACTGACAATCTGTAGTTTGGAGAAATCTTCCATTCATGGCTCTGACAGTTACAAGAATAAACAAGGAGGTGCTTGTTTATATTTTGAAGTTTAACGGAAAGATAACAACAGAATATTATTATTATACTCCATTTACAGTCAACTTTCAATTAGGCTAAACTGAATATATTTTGGGTAACGCACAGTCTTGGAAACAAGTGAAACAAAATCTCAAAAAAAGCAACTTCTATTTAAGCAATTTCCCTCACAGTTTTGTTCTCACCGGTGTCGTAGTGCAGTTGTAGATCCTGCCTATGGTCTCCTCTATTCATTGGGTGGAAAACCACAGTCACCTGCATGCCCTTGCCTACATCAAGAGTCCCAGACTCAGGTGTCACTGAAAAAGGTCTGGAATTATACGTGACTGTTTTAAAAACTGAAATGTTGAAGAGAACTTTTAATTAGCTAACAATAATTACTGCAAAGTCTAATTAGAGGTATACCCAACACTCTGTTATGTAATTCTTGATAAGCTGGTAAGCCAAATGTTTTCTGTTCACTTATCAATTCTGTACAACCTTAAGGATCCATAAATCAGTTTTTCAGTTCAATTTTTACAAACTTAACTTTGAAAATCACCTAATATATAAAACCGACAGACAGCCCTTCTTGTGTTGGCTCCCTATGAAGCCTGAACTCGGCGTTGCTGTTTCCTGTGTTGAAAACAAAGTGAGTTTTCTCACTTGAAGCTTTCACGGGACAGACAGGCAAGTTAATCTTGTCCGGAAAGTCAAGAATGACATGTAGCCCAATGGCGTGGACTGGAATCTCAAACCTTTCCCTCTGTCACACAAATCAGTCTATGGTGGTAGTCCTGTAAAGACACAGTGAACAGATTGATGTAAACGCACAAAATCAATATGCATAATTGATGGAGTTGTTAAATAATTTTGAGATATAGATGACCCTGATTCCTCACAGGCATCTTAAACTAACTATTTTATATCAACCCTGTTGTGACACTGCATTTTGTTGGCTGATTCGATCCTTCTTAGCTTAACTATTGTATTCCCCAGTCAAATGTGAATGTCTCCTATACCTTGTTTTCACATGGACTGAAGAAGAATGTGAAAGTGACATTCCAATCCTGGTGCAGCCTTGACACGTCAATCATTTGGACTGACAACACAGAAATACTCTGAGTCCTGCTGCTCCAGCTTCACTTGCTGTGAAACCTTGGAAAAAAATTATCTAAACTTTAGAAAATTGCAAAACCCCAGCACAGAAGCAAACACAAAGCTTGTGATGATTTATTAATCATTCCTTGGTGGTGTCTTGTACAGATCTCCTGCAATCAAAAATGACCTTTTCCAGTCATTTTCCAATCTGTACACACAACCTGACACTCCTCACATCATTTAACATTTTCTTTTTTCAAATGGCGATGCAATTGTCGCACGAGAGCTGGAATGTACGCTTTTTTGTTTCACTTGTTCGGTTGTCATTAAAATATCAGCTCACCAGCCATGTAGTGTTAAAAATAAGTACTTTTTATCTATCGTATTAATTACTATACCTTGTCATTGTTGAGGAAGCATAGTGGAAACTTGTAGGTCTGTCCAGGAGTGAAATTCTGGATGACCAGTTTAGATGGGTAGGGCTGAAAAATTGGCAGGTCCACATCTACAGAAGAAAACTAGCAGCACACACAGATACAGGTAGGATCCCTCGGATTTTCTGGGTGACGGTACTTTGGGTGCTACCACAGAATTTATCACCAATTTGTTTCTTCACTAGTTTGGAAGCAACTGATGGACAAGATGTTGCACTAGTTAAGAAAATCCCCGCAGACTTTGTAAATACCTACAATGTGCTAGATTCATACTCATTTAATGAATATGAGAGAAAACATAAGCAAACATAATCATTAAGAGGAAATATGGTGTAGCGATTGTTCTATCCCAGGTCAACAGAGTGGCCTGGGGTGGAGTCTAACTCCTGGCCTGACTTATGATTTCAATCCAACTGTGTCCACTGTTCTTCAACCTTAAATGTCAAAGTTGTTTTTGCAGCATAAGGTGGATCTGCACATTGTGCACAGTTAGTTTAGACAAGTCTAAATTGCTTGCCTTTGTCCTCTATCATTGCATCACTGCTGACTGAAAGTAATACTTTCTCGGTTTATTGCTGTCAGGATAATTTAAAAATGACCTGCTGTGTTTTGCTCCCACTTATCACCTGCAGTGGCCTGGACAGGAGGTTAGTCACATTTGCATTTGCATATTTGATGAGTCATCAAAAAATGCATAAAAGGTGAGATGCACAATTGGTCCTCATAAATATGATGAGGGGACATTTATTAATTTCAAAGGCAATTCATGAACTTTTGATGGCATTTCTGCTCCAAGTCTTCTGTTAAATACTGCTTCTAAAAGTACAGCATTAAGTCACATTGGTTGTCCTCTGCCTGTCAATTAGTGCCTGCTGACTAAGGGGAAGCAGCTTTGGTATGGTGCAAATACCCTTATCAGACAGCACATGCTCTGTATTCAGGAGATTAATGATGACATAAGGAGAAATTCAGATGCCTTGTTTGTTTGTTTTTCAGGTCTCATACTACATCATTCTTTGTACTAGGAGGTTATTGAAATAGTGTGATATCAAAACACTAACTAGCATTTACTTTGTGATGTGTAGTGGTGTTCATGTCGAGGCATTCCGGGATGCGAGGTTGGTACGTGTCACCTGAGTTACTCATGCATTCATCTGTGGACTGCAACCTCTCCTTGGTCGAAAACTGATGGAGTCATCAGTGACCACACATTCACACAGACCTATTTACCGTCTCCTAATCAGCACTAATGAGGCACTAACAACTAATGGGTAACAAGTTCAAGAGCTCTAGGCTTTCATTGTAAAGCTTGACAGCCTTTAACTAAGACACCAGGATTGTGAGCATATAGGTGAACACAAAGAATGTTAACAACCCTCCTGCTTGACTGAGGGCCATCAGCAGCATTTTGACATTAGCATGTGGCATCAGCCCACATGAAGCAAAGACACATCAAACTGCACTTAACCTCTTACAAAGTTAGGTCAGTAAATGATTTTTGCTTAAAATCTAAATTAATAATGTAGCAGCAGGACTTATTGTATATGCAATATTAAAGAGCTGCCAGTTAGGTGTGTTTTCAAAATACATTACAATCTTTTATTAAAAGACAACAAAGTTGCCTGAGTAAACAGTATTGTTCAAGAAGGGAAGCTTCTTCCATTCTTGAAATGGTGAAATGGTGACTTTTACACTGTCATCATTTGGTGTAGCCCAAATGATGGACTGTAAGCACGGTGCTAAATATAAAAGCTGTGCTGCTTTATTTAAAAATTTATTTAAATCATTTCTGTAAATCTGGGATATCATTGGAGAGCCAAAAATATCTAAACTTAGGTTTAATATGTTTAGATAATTAGTGCATTTACTTTTTATTTCTTAATCCAGATTAGCAAACGTTTTGTTGTGTAATTAAATATGAGATATGAACAAACAAATGTTGAAACCAGTACAATCTGTCAGGCCTGACAAGGCAGACGTGAGGCATGGAGCGGTTAAGGACCCAAGTGCAGGCACGGGCAAAGGACTTATTGAGAGTTAACTTTATTTACAGAGGGGCAAAAACAAAATACAAACAGGAGCTGAACATAGCAGCGACTACACTGAAAAAACCCAAACTGGGAAAATTAAACTTCACATAGAACTGAGAACAAGAAACTAGAAATCCTGGACCATGGAGAAAACGGGACAACAAGCAGAGTGAAAAGCAGACGGAGCAGCAAAAAGCAGAAAAAACACCTGGCTTAAATACACATGCAGTAACGAGGGAGTGAGAAACAGGAGGGAAACACAGCTGGGACAAATTAGACATAACGAGACCAAGGAGGCAAAGCAGAACACACCGACATGGGACACAGACTGTCAAAGTAAAACAGGAAGCATAACACAGAAACGCCAACATTTACTACAAACAGAAAACCATAATTCACAGAAAAAAGCTTAAACCAAAACACAAAACACTGGGTCGCAGACCCAGGACGGTGACACAATCAGCTATGATTGGAATTCCTGGAGCAGCTGCAGTGGATTTGTTGTTACTGTTCACTACTTCTGCTTAAAAGTTGCAGCTAAAAAAGATGACTAAAAAAGACAAAGGGTGATGGATGACTTAAGATTGTAAAATTGACTAGCTGCAGCAATAAACACCTAAAAGCATTTTGGTTCATGTAGCTTAATGTGGCCTTTTCCTTTCAATATCTGTTATATTTTTGAGGATGCCTATTATGTTCACTAATTAATGACAGGCTTTTATTGTGGAAAACTAACTGGCCTAAAGCATTTTGTTACTTCCAATAGGTATCTGGGAGCTTTCATTTTGAAAACCAGACATTTTAAGACAGTAGCTTCCTATTAAGGCCTTTTATTTTGAAAATGTCACAGAGTTAAATGATGTTTATAAAGTAAAATAACTAAATGGGGAGCTTTATTTCTCAAACGTTACAAGTTCTGAAGCATGCTGGGATGATATATTATGGCTATGGAATAAAAACAGTGGCCTCTGCTGCACAGTAAAGAGAATAAAGGTAAAGAGGAATAGCTTTTCTGCTTGTCTTACTCTGACAGTTAATAACTCCGCTCTGTCTCTGAAAATTCTGGACAATTTTTGTCATAAATTGTGAAATATTTCAGAAAAAATACATGCAAGAAAAGTAATGTTCTAATGTTTTGGTGCTTTAACTACATATATTTCCATGGTGAATGGAGATGGGGTGCTATGTGTGGAAATTCTCAAGAAAAATATGAAATTTTACTTTTTTGATGCAATTTTTTAAAAATCTCAACAAGTAAGCAGATAAGTCCTAAATTTCATGTGGCATTGAAAAACATTGTAAGTAATGCTGGATGGGAAAAAAAAGCAGAGGCACTAAAATTGCTGAGTTGAGGTAAATACAAAAAAACCTCATTGCAGTCAGGTATTGATTTTTCTTCCATAAAAGACGAGAAAGTAATTATTCAGACAATTTGTTATTTGAAACACGATCTTTAAAAGAATGGGACAATGTTCAAAATATAGCTCAGAGGAAAGTGGGCCCCTGTTAATTCATGAGAAAAATCTGTCTCACCAAGTTGCTGTAGTGCCTTCAATTCTATGTCACTTGCACGCGGTGATAGTACCATAACTTTCATAATAGAACTGGTAGACCATATTAGTTCACAGGGGAAAAAAAGCCAAAAAGAACATATTACTCTCACCTTTCTTCATTTGCTCTCCTTCAAATGTTTATCAGGGCAAAGCAAGGACGCCTTTTTCTTTATCTGAATAGCACTCATTTTGAAAAAGTTGTAGTAAACCTGCTAGAAAGGAAAGAGCAGTGAAGTCATGGACAGATAAACTGGACACCCACTTTATGCAGTTTATACTAATGGCTACACTGGAAACAAAGAAAAATCATGATTCAGTTCAAACAGCATCACTCTGTGTTCCCAAAAGGCTAAAACAGTGTAAACATCGCATTCACTTGTGTTTCCTTTTATACTTCCTTATGGTGCAGTGATGTGAAGTTTTATATTCAATTTCAGACTTGGTTCAGAACACAAAAATGCAATGCTTTCTCAGCATGATGATGTTTTCTCATCTCTTGACTGTTTAATGAGATTTTAGCTGGATCATCAAAAAATGGACAAAAACACAGGTGTATTAAAAAAAGTTTGCTCTCTATTATCTGAGGTGCAATATTACTGTGACACCATTAGGATCCAGTTACTACATTTAAAAGAACTCAAAACAGATTCTGTTAAAACCAAAATTATTTAATTACAGTCATGTTTAGAAGTGGGTTGAGAAGTGTCTATACACTCATCATGGACATGAATGTCACTGTAGTTTTGAGCTTTTAAGGATTTCTTTAAACTGATCTTTTTCTGGGGTGGAATGACTGTATAGCACACTATAAAATCTTTTTTTTTTTTTAACAAAACTTAGGTGCACAAGTTTGAATGTACTTTCCTCTAACTTTTCCTTATTTTGATTTTCTCTAATCCACACAGGGTCAAAAGTATACAAATATACATACAGTCCGGCTAATATTTCGTTAAATGTCCCTTACCAATGTGGCACCTTAAACCAGACACTTTTAATACTCATCAGCAAACCTCTGGATATTTGATCAATCTTCTTGGCAGAAGGGTTGATTTAAACTGGTTGTTTCCTGGCACAAACACAGATTTTCAGTGTAATCTGCAAATATTCAATAGAGTTGAAATCAGGACTTCAGCAATTATTGACCAGTTGAAAGACTCAGCTGTGTCCAGGTTTCAAAGGTCTAAGTGGTGATTTAAGGTGAAGCTGAAGAATTAATTCTCTTAGACCCAGCTGTGTTCCATATGTGTTTCTACTTCCCTTGTCACACTCATCTGTATAATAATGTATGAGTTTCCCTTTATGCCTGGTCAGGTTGAACGTATCAGAGAACTTTTACTGTACACAAAGCTTTCCCTCCATCGGGCACAAGCAGGATGGTTGTCTGGTTCATTGCCTGGCAACGTACTCGACAGCGTCCCAATATACTCTTTGCTGATTGGCTCAAAGCTCTAACAGCAGAAAAAGTTGATATAATGCTGAATGGTCTGTTTCAAAATGTTTTTAAAAACGTAAATTTTGATTGTTGATGTGTTTTTGAATAACATCATTTTAATATTTCTTCAAATAAAGACAACTAAAACGTTTTTGCACACGGCCTCGATTTTTTTTACTTCCCTCTTTCATCCAGAAAGAAGAAAAAACAACAACAAATATCACTAAGAAAAATGTGCACAGAAATCACCAAACACTCGTGTTGTGCAAGTACTATACCAAACAGCTATACAGGCCATTCATATATGTAAAAATACAGAACTTTGAGATTTACTATTTAAACTTTAACATGCCATCTGAACTTAAGTTATTTGAAGACTTAAGAAGTGTGTTGAATTTGATCTTGAGTTTAATTAAAGAAGCCTACTTTGCCCTGTTTCACGGAGTATGGCTTGGTTCACTGCGTCTGAAAATTCCCAAGTTTTCAAAGGGGAAAGAAATTATGTATCTTTATAACCCACAGATACAATCAAATAATTCTGATTATATGTCTTATACTGTATATTAAATACATAATCCTGCTCTCTTACACACAGACACACAAGCAGTCACCACCACATCCATTAAAACCAAACATCAGCTGAGCACTGTGTGTTCAAGAGGGTCATTGTACAGGCGTGTGAGACACAAAAGGAATTTGAAAGCCCAGTGAGCACGATTAAAGAGCAGGAAGCTCCAATTAAATCTACAGGTCCACTTTATCCCCTCTGACTGATTACTCATGACGTACAGTACATATCTGAACTGATTTGGTACATGAGACACTTTGATCATCTTCTTGTTTTGTCATGGTAGCAACATTTCTGTTTTTTAGGCTTTTTCTGGCATTGTTTAAGTTTCCAGTTTAAACATTTGCATTTCTAATTTTCTTAGTTATAATCTGCTCAGGTTATAATTATAGTTCTAGTCTTTAGGTTTTTGTTACTGTTCCTCCCCTGTATTCCTCATTTCATGTGTCCTTTGTCTGTCTCCCCAGTCGCAGTGTGAAGCCCACGTCTTAGTGTGTGTGCCTCATGTTTCCTGTTTTATTTTGATAGTCCCGTGTCCTGTGTTTATTGTATTCAGTTTTGCTTCCTCCCTGTCACGTCTGTTTGTATTTAGTCCACTGTCTTCCTCTGCCTGTTGTTGTGTTGTCTCACATTGCTGCGTATTCCCCTGCGGTCCTTGTGTCCCTCTCTTCTCTTAGCTTTCTCCCCAGTTCCTGATCCTGGTTTCTAGTTTTCAGTTCTCAGTTCTCAGTTTCCAATCAATGTTAGGTTTTGTTTACATGTATGGCTTAGGATTTTGGCTGTTCCTTGACTCGGACTAAGGAGGCACTCCAAGCCCGAGAGCTGGCCCAAGTCATTGCGTCCTCCTCTTCCACGCGCTGCAGCTTAATTCCTCCATTACCACATCACCACGGCAAGGAATGGAGTCTTCTACATCGCCGCAGCTGCAGCAGCAGAAGAAATTTTCCATGTCTCTCCTCCTCCAGGTCTCAAGTTTTTTTGAAAAGGCTGATCTGTCCTGAGTCAGTGTTTAGATTCTAAGACTGTTTTTTCTGAGTCCGTTTCCTCCATTTAAAAAATAGTTTTCATCATGCTCCTTCTAAGCCTGGAAGTATTACTACGGAGACTGGTAACTCCAGCTCAGAGAATTTAGAAGACTGTTTTCTTCACACTCCTCCCAAACCTGGAAACTTTATAGCCCCTTTTCTGTTAGTATCTGCGCGCATTGACTTGGCACGTTTAACCACGGTTTTCCATGAGGTCATACTACCTGGTACCAGGTACTTTTTCAGTACCTGCTCAGCCACACCACGCCACGCTAATACCTACGCTGGCCATTGACTTCTCCTTGCTTTCTCATCAGTTCCTAGTTTTTCATTCCTAGTTTCTAGTTTTCAGTTCTGAGTTTCCAATGTTAGGGTTTTTTTCATGTATTTGGTTTAGAGTGTTTTGTTGCAGCAAATAAAAGCTGCCTCTTTCAGTTATCTCTTTTGTGTTCGAGTCTTACGTTTGGGTCCAACTCCAGCCTGCTACACAGCACCACCATGACATGTTTTTGTTTTTCAGTTGTCACATGTGAATAAATGAAAAAGCAGTCAAAGTTGCATTAAATGGGAACTATTCATATTTAAGTTGAAATGTTATACCGAAGTGACCGAAAGAACGAGATCGCGGGTACAAGCGGCAGAAATGAGCTTCCTCCGAAGGGTGGCTGGCCTCTCCCTTAGAGATAGGGTGAGAAGTTCGGCCATCCGGGAGGGGCTCAGAGTAGAGCCGCTGCTCCTCCACATCGAAAGGAGCCAGTTGAGGTGGTTCGGGCATCTGACAAGGATGCCCCTGGGCGCCTCCTGGGTGAGGTGTTCGGGCATGTCCCACCGGGAGGAGGCCCAGGGCAGACCCAGGACGCGCTGGAGAGATTATATCTCGGCTGGCCTGGGAACGCCTTTGTGTTCCCCGGATGAGCTGGAGGAGGTGGCTGGGGAGAGGGAGGTCTGGGCTTCTCTGCTTAGGCTGCTGCCCCCGCGACCCGACTTCGGATAAAGCGGATGAGGATGGATGGATGGATGGATGTTATACTAAACTATTTTTCACTTTATCGGGAATGTTTATGGTTTATGGGTTGTTGGCATTAACCCATAACTAGACCTGTTAATTGTAAACTCGTGACATTCAAGGTAAAATATTAAACAAATAAGCTCCTCTAGCTTTGTATTTACCTTACTTTATCCTGTCTGTGTCATTACATAAAGTACATTGCTCCCCTTTTCTTCTGCCTTGTGTTACTGCTTTGTATTAGGTTTTTGTGTGTTTTCACGTTCATTCTTTTCGACTAATGCCTGAGTCAGCTCTTTGAATTGTTAGTCAGAGCGAGTGACGGGTAGAGAGATTATTTGTACAGCGTGCTTCAGACAAATGCGGAGTTTCCCCGAACTGGTGTTTGATGGAACTCGGTAATCTGAAATGTTTGTTTATATTTGTGGGGTAAAAAACAATAACAAAAAAAATATCCACAACAGTAATGTTGATATTTTATCTTATTGTTATTATTATCATATCCTTCTCTTTCCCTTCTTCTCTGTCGCCCTCTCACTGTTTCTCCCTCTGTTCCCGGTCTTGTCTCGTCCATTGAACGGTTCAGTAAATTGGCCAGTCGGCTAGAAAATTGGATTTTGTATTCTTCAAAGCGACCGGCACTCTGTGTAAGCCCCGCCCCTATCCCCTACGAAATACCGTGACGTCAACGCGCAACACCCCCTCCGCACTCCGTCCACCCAGGCAGAAGAGTCTCAATCGGCGGGTTTAACTGGCGTAGCATCCACGGGAAGCACCTGTGAAAATAAACACTAAACGGGACCTTATCGTCGCCATCGTCGGAAATGGAAGCGGCAAACCCCTCCAGCAGTCAGTGCAGGTAGGAATGACAGGGCTGGATGTTAGTGAAAAGAGCCTAATGATTGTCAAGGCTACTCTTCTGTCTAATTAGAATCTGGATGGGGTTAAAGGGGATGTAAAGAATACATCCTAAGATTTACATAAAGCATCTTGTGCGTTTTGAGAACCGTTTAATGAAGGCAAAAGTGACAAGACGCTTATTTCTGAGGATTAGACCAGCCAATGAGGGTTTTCCTCCCTATGACGTGAGCTTGTGGTAATGTGACAGGTGGAAGCCTTTAGCTACGGCGTAACTAAGTGTAGAATATCCTGCATTGTTAATATTAAAACAAATGCAAATATCATTGCTATCTATTGTGATGATCTAGTCAGACTGGTTGCATGTTTGCCTAACAGGCCTGTCTTGTGTGTCTAATTCAAAGCCTGGGGCTTAGCAACTATCGCGACTAGTCAAGCTGCCTTTTGTGTTTTCGGGACTTTGTGTTCGGAATGCCAGAAATATGTGGCAGGCAGCCTGGACGCTTCAGAGCCTGAATACAAATTCCCCGCAGTACCACGGACAGCTCCACACGAGACTAACCAGCCCACCAGTTCAAGGGAAGGAGAGCCCTTACAAACTCACTTCCTGTTTGCTGTTATATCTTAGAATTCCCTGTTATGTAATTGTAATTGAAGTGAGCTCAAAGACAAACGTAACCTAAATAAACATTGAGCTTAACTTAAAGGCAGGTGGGAGAAAAATCAAAATAAAATTTACTGGCTTTACTTTTTACCCATATATTACTCTGTATGTTGCTAGGTGTAGGTGTAGCTGTGAAAAACTACTTCCACAGGAGTAAAGAGAGTAAGTAACATCCAGGTGTTATTAGCTCTATAAAAGTAGAGGCCTTTATAAAGGTTCTGCTTTTAAGCTTCTGGCCTGTAAAATCAGAAGCTAGTGTAGAGGATCACACAGAAAACAGCTACTTTAACTTATTGCAACTAAATTTGGAGCTACTGAAACATGGGTTGTACTTAGTTTTTCACAGTTTTTTACAAGCTGTCATTTTCACATGACTTTAATATGCCAACACATAGTAGAAGCGGTCAGGTTACTAAGTAATTAAAAAAACATGACAATCTAACAGATTAACACCATCATACAAAAGATGGCTAAACATTAAAGTTCTTATAATTGTTATTTGGTAAGTCTAGTTGGCCACTCGAAAGTAAATTCATCTTGTTTATGGGGAAAGTTTACTTCCCCTTAAATAAAAGGTTACAGCAGAATTACAGGAATGAGAGCTGTCATCATGTTCTTGCTGAATAAGAGATGTTTTTATGGCTGTGCTACATATTATACACCCCTGCTGATGTCTCCATGTTTCCATTGCTTGGGTTTATAAATCACTGATTAAAAAAAACAAAACACGCAATGGTTAAATAACCTGACATGCTGTCATTTATTCTCCACCTTCTAATCCAGCAGACGTTTGTACTGTTATGTGTTAATTTTCCTGACGGGTGTTCTTGTACAAAGCTGCCATTACCACCCGAAGGATTAGTTACAGAGCCACGACTGCAACTGACAGACTGGATAATGATTCAGTTACTTTCAGTTTCTTTCTCATGGATAAAATTTTTGATGCATAGGCCCCTGATATATTTGGCAGCTGGCCCACTTTCTTACTTCATGGAAACTTTGACTTTGACTGAAGTCTCCATCCCAGATGCCAAAAGTTTTACTGTTGCTAAAATAATTCCATGCTAGATTTAAGCAAAGAAACAGGTGGAATATGGAAAAGATAAGCCAGAACATCTAATCCTAGTCAGATATAGCATATATCTTAGATGGGATTTCTGGAGTCTTTAGGCTTTCTCCTGCTTCAGCTTGATTCAGGTAAAGGCCACAGCCTGAAGTGTCATTGTATTTTAATAACAAGGCTTGGCTTGATTCATTGAGGGAACATTAACAAGGTTATAGCTTTACTACCACATTTATAACCAGAATTACAGACTGGTTCAGACTTTATATAATGTAGTACCTTGGGGCATTCCCAATCAAATCAGCACCCCTGAATTATAATTTGGCTGGTGCACTCAAAATGGCAAAGTAAAAGCCCTTCAGTGTGTTGCACCCTGCATCATTATTTAATCATATTTATACAGTGTTCATTTCCGTGTGTTTTTTCTCCCACATTTCCCCTCCAGATGATCTTTTCACTTGTTTTTAACATTGCTGTTGCTGAATAGTGGGTAACTCTACCAGTTCTACCAGTGAGACAAAGAGCATTAACTTTACGTGAGTTGTGGAAACTTTGTCATCACAAAAGGACACAATTTAGCTGGATAGACAGGTCAGGCTAGTTGATCCACACAGAAAAGCCATAACCGAACAAAACTCATTAATCTTTCTATCTTTTTAGAGTTCTGACTTTTAATGATTGCCTATAGAAGTTAAAACAGCTTTCTGTTGAAGCTGTTCTGCTGGTTCTTCTGTTTTCAACAATGTCTTCTTTTTGTATTCTCAGTTAAAACTGCACATGTTGACTTGATATTGTTTATGTTCCTTAACACTTTCATATACAGTTATGAAAACTATAAGAAGACAGCGGACTGGCTGCTCAACCGTACGGAGCAGCGTCCTAAAGTGGCCATCATCTGTGGTTCAGGCTTGGGCGGTCTAGCTGATCTGCTGGAGGAGAAGACAGTGTTCAAATATAAGGATATTCCGGGTTTTCCCACCAGCACCGGTAAGTGGTTTCCTAAAACTCATTATTACTGTCTGGACAGTGTGCATATGCAAGCCAGCAATGGCTAATACTACACATGTGCTGTGCAGTGCAGGGCCATGCAGGGCAGCTGGTGTTTGGCAAGCTGAAGGGCTGCGAGTGTGTCTGTATGCAGGGGAGATTCCATTTCTACGAGGGTTACAACATACAAACGGTAAGCAGCAGTATGTAGAGATAATCTACTGCTTGTAGTACTTTTCATTACCCAGATTAGACCATCTTTTTCTTTTCTGATGTCACATTGGCTACAGCCATCATTTATATAGAGTGCATAGTTATTCCACAATAAAAATAAGTAATAAATTACCAATATTTAAATTGGCATTGTGGGATCACAATTATAAACAGCTGCAGTTCTAAAAAAAATGCTGGTTCCACACAAAGCAAAAGTTAAACTATTTCAGTCTGCAGTAAATACGGAGACATGACTGTTTTTATCCATCTAAATAGCAGTGATGCTAGTATGGCTAAAAACAGTCATATCTCTGATCTGATCTGAGTTTTACATTTGTTACAGCCCTAGCAAGTGTGTGTGTTGTGTGGGTGTGTTTTTCTCATCCAGTAGCTCAGCTTCCACCCATCTCTCCTGAGGAGCCAGTGGACAACTGGCTTTATTCAGCAATCAGCCACCTAGCAGCATATAAGCAAGTGAAGAGCTGGTCAGTCAGTGTGTGGATCAGTCTTGGGTGGGGAACTTTAGTAGCGTATTCCGCTTATGTTAACAAAGCTTGGTGTTTTCTTTGAGCTACTGTGAGTAGCTGATACCTGGTGTTTACTCTTTGGGATGTATCCCATTATTTGTCCACTTCCATGCTCTGCTCTGCTGGGATTATATTTGATCTAATTGCATTTTGAATGGCCTCCATGTGAACATGTGCAAAGATAGAGGGACATTTATTTGTTATTACTTTCCCTCATAAGTAGCTTTCTGTCACAATTTCTATCCCAAATTGCAGAAGAAATCCAGTAACGAAAGAACAAGACAAATAAAAAGCAGTCATCATTCAGAGTTTTCATTAAAAAGGTTATTATATGCATATGGGACTGAGACTCTGGCTCGGCACACAGGCGAAGTTTAGTGTAGTCATTTCAAATTCATATGGTGTAGTCGTTCCCTCAGCAGAACATTCAGGGGCTTCAAGACTGTATCAATCATGTTTCATAGAATAGTTTCATAACTCATGAATCAGCATTATTGTGCTGTGAAAAAACAAGCAACTCTGGAACAAATACAACATTTCCATTACACAACCCAACTCGCTTCTGTGTCTTGAGACCTTGCTGATGCAAACGATGCACTGTACTGTAGAATTCAGCCAGCAGTTTAAATTCTGACATAGTCAATCACACTGAGAAAAACATGCAGTTCAAAGTGCCTTTAAAATGGATTGTTGTTCTTTAAATCGATGAGTCAAAATCAGACTTTCTTTCATAAAGCTCCTAACCTATGAGAGAAAGCTGTTCTCTGAGACAATTAAGACTTTCTCCCAAATAGCCTAGTGGTGACTTTTAATAAACACTTGCATAGGTACAACTTGAGGTAAGAATTTACCAAGTTTGTAGAATGATCAGCTGAAGTGCTGAGGTGACAGTAAGAAAACCAACCAGTGTGTCACATTGGATTGCCCTTTGGCCTGTGGAGACTGTATCCTGGTTTGACTTTTATTACCCGCTTTCACATGCCATATCCACATAAAATTCTCCATATGATCCCCCTGAATCATAAAGTCAAGTTTTTTTTTACAGTAACAGAAGGTCAGATGCTTTATAGCCCTCTTATATCCAGTTAGAACTATAGACAAACAATATTTTAAATGTCTCTAGATGAATCATCTGCATATGCCAGCCCCCACCTATGCCAGCTCAAGTAAAATTTTCTACCACAAATTTGCTTTTCTGGCAGAATGTACTGGACTTTGTCCTGTGTTATGGTCCGTAAGCCCTACTTGGCAACCTGAAAAAAATAAAGCCAAGATCACATTAGATGGGATGTTTTTATTAACCATGTACAGGAACTGCATGGCTCAGTGAATGGCAGTGTCACTCTGTTGGTTGTCCACACATTTTAATTGTTCCAGTACATTGCTTTATGACAGAATAACTGCAAATTAAAGACACGCTTATCACAATCTACTGTCTTTTGGTTAGGACTAATCAGCCATTGTTACCATGGCAATACACTCATCTGAAACATTTAGTATAGTTAGAAATAACACCAGCTATAATAACTGCCTGTAATTGATTACTTTGTCTTATACAATGAATATGTTTTTTAGAAGAAGTATTCCACCAAACATTATATCATTCGTTTGCTTTTAGAGGTTCTGCAGTCCTGTTATTACACACGGCTCTGCTTAAACAAAGTTTGTTGTGGGCTTATAATATGCAAATCCTATATCAAACATACCAATGTTCCACAGTGACAGCACTGACCTTATCAAGATAGCAAGCTACTCAATAACATTTCTGCACTAACTAGCAGAGCACTTTCATAGGCAATTCAATCTCTAGGGGAATGTGAAATAGAAAAAAACAATTTCTAAATGTGACTGCAGTGAAGAGTAGCAACAGTCATTTATGGGCCATCAGTTGCCATATAAAGGTTAGCACAGAACCACGACTGTTCCACACATGCGCAAAAACCTACAGTAATAAAAATCTTACTGACATCAGTGCATAAAGAAGCTGGCACTTTTATAATGTTTGCTTCAGATGATGAATTGGTTCCTTTGCTATTATTCCCAGGTTACCTGTAACTCCCTGCTGTAATATTCTGACAAACACTGAGACCATAAAAGAGTGACAGCTGCTGTCTCTGAAGCATCCAGTTTTTATCTTTCCAGGTGACTTACCCAGTGCGAGTCTTCTATCTGCTGGGTGTGACCACTCTGATTGTGACAAATGCAGCAGGAGGACTCAATGACACCTACAGTGTGGGAGACATCATGCTCATTAAAGATCACATTAACATGCCCGGATTTGCAGGACAGAACCCTCTGTGTGGGCACAATGATGAGAGGTACAGAAACACCCAGGCAGGGCAGTGAAAGAATCTGTATCTTATACATTACTCCTGTGTCTCATTCATGCATTAATTATCCCTGCAGGTTTGGAGTGCGGTTCCCATGCATGTCAGATGCATATGACCGTGACCTGAGAGCCCTGACCAAAAGAACAGCAAAGGAACTGGGCTATGACAGCTTCCTGCAGGAAGGGGTATACTGCATGTTGGCTGGACCAACATATGAAACCATTGCTGAGTGCAAACTCTTGCAGAGGCTGGGGGCTGATGCTGTGGGTTAGTACAGCTCCTTCATCCTCAGTTCAGATAGTGCCCTTTAAAAAGATACCATAAAGGGTTAAAACTTCATAACAGTACATCTACAAGAGCCACCGTACAGACATTAAAAAAAATATGGATAAGGAGAGATGATTTACTTTGAAGATGTACTTACAGCAGTTACATTTCTGCAGTAATATCACCCCAACAGTTGGAACTAGTGGAAGCTAAAAAAGCATCAGTTTTCACCTGATTCACTGGACAGTGCAAAAACAAGCTTATGTGATACTACAGAGTTTTCCTGTCTGGTTCACTTGTCCTTTATGATACAATATTGAACCCCAGACTTAAAGGTACACAAGATATGATGGCTTAACTAAATGAGAGACCTAAAAATGACTTCAAAATCTATGCATGCAAAATGTTGTTTTGTTTAAAGGATACTATTTTTCATTTGGTCCTCCCAGTGATCATGAGTCTGTATTTGTTACTTATTTGTTCAGATCATTGACAGACCAACTTGGCACCTGGCTCTCCTGTTATTATTACATAACCTCCAGTTTTTACAAAGTCATACAGTATGAATGACTTTGCAGTTCTTCACTCTTGAAAACGCTTCTTCTAATTCCCCCCTTTTTCCCCCCACACTTTTTGTTTTGCACATTATGTGGTAGTATACACACAACTATACTACACAATACTTTTGTGTTTTTGAAGGTGACGTTGGTTTGAATACAAGCTCTGTTTTCTTATTTAAATAATTCAGCTGCATGGTTAAAATATTAATTTATACATGCAGAGTCTACAAATCAACAGTAAACGGTCTGGATTCAGGCTATGGCTGGAGCAAATCAGAAAAACTATCTGAGTACTGTTATTTGTCATGTGTTTTTAATGACAATACGGAAAGAGGTTACATGATTGGACTTGCTTATTGTTTGCCTTCATTACAGTTTTATTCACTTGTGCTCTTTAGATCCATCCATGAATAAATTCTAATTCTAAATAATTTGGTGGAGATCAAACTGGGAGCCATAACACTGCCTCCCAGTTTGCTGTGCTACTTCCTCCCAGTTTGTTCCCTCACGACAAGAGATATTACTGAACCGAGAACATAGAATAGAGCTCGTATGATTCATTTCCACCTCTGCACATGGATCGAGTACCCTGACTTTTTTGAGTTACACAGATATTAATGCCATTAAATTTTACTTTCAAATTCAAACTAATAACTCCTTTCCAGCTCTTACTGCTGCGCTTAAGGGGCACAACACAAGATACCTCATCACTAAATCAGTTTCACGTGCACCTTTTTCAGTACCAACTTGAAAAATCAGCTATCATCAGAGATCATTTTTTCATACATAATCTACGTCTTTCATAAACAGACACTACGGACATGCTTGTAACCACTGGTTCACATCATATACATCACATCACACACCCTCTTACTCTTTTCTCACTGTGTAGCAATTGATGTTTTGTTTTTGTGTTATTATGTATCATAATGTGATTTAGACTTTCATGTCCTACAGAACAAGAACCTGATATAAACCAGTTTTAACTAGATCAGATCAGTTACAGTAAATGTGACATGTTTAATGTTAAATATTTTCTGTGTAGTAAAATTGGCAGAAAAAGATGATCAATTTTGAAAGTTGTTATATGGGTTTATTAACTTAATTTGAAATTTTACTATAGATTACGTTTATATAGCTCAGCTTACAGCCAGAGTAGGTGCTAAATTACAGGAAAATATGCCATTTCTGACAGAATAGTCATTATTGTATAGCTAATGAAAACAAATGTCTAAGTTCATGCACTTTCACTGCCATAATCCTTTAAAAAAAAATTCAACAGGACTTCTAATGACTATATTTAAAACTGAAAGATGACTATCACTCGACTCTGCAGTTAACTGTAGTTCACCAAAGCTTTATAGGTTTGTCTGTCTGTCCCATAACTTTACTATTTTGTCTAACAGTAAAACAGGCAGCTAAAAAGCCCCTTCATGCTACAGACCCAGCAACAAATGGCAGACAAGTGAATAAGGATCTTAAATACATCATATAACGATTAAAAAATGACTCCAAATGAATTCTTAATAGGCAACTGTTTGCTAAAACATTGGATATACCGATTTAAACTTTAATAATATTGTCATATTGGCTTCAAACCTTGTTTTGCTGCTCCCAGGAGGGCCACTATCACAATTTTTTTTAGACTGTCTTAGTACTACTTTTACCCTTAAGTTTAAGCCTACTTGTTATTGCATGTTCGTCATGTTCTGTGAGGTGTTAGCCTTATTTGGCTTGGTAACTACACATTTATAAGTGAAAGCCAAGACACGGAGATTAATTAAGCAGGGATGATCTAATAGAAATTGCTGTAAAGTTGCATTTTCTGAAATGAAGGATCCTGTGTGTTTGGAGACTGACCTACACCACAGTGCTGAAGTCAAACCACCTTTTATTTTTAACGTGTCTCTTTCAAGGTTCAGTACTAACTGAGATTTAAAGGAATGTTTTTATGTACTCGATTAAATGTCAACCTCTACCCTCTGTCTAGGTATGAGCACAGTCCCGGAGGTGGTGGTGGCTCGTCACTGTGGCTTGCGTGTCTTGGGCCTGTCCCTCATCACCAACAAGGTTGTGGCAGATTATGAGAGCAATGAAAGAGCAAATCACGCAGAAGTGCTGAAGACTACTGAGCACAGGACTCGGGACCTCCAGAATCTTGTGAGCCACCTCATAGCCAAGCTCCAGTAACATCATCTACAATGGAACATTTTAGCCTTTACAGTCAAATCACTGGTGACAGAATAATCATAGCTTTGAACAAAAGGTAAAAATGGTGCTTTGGGGGATAGATTATTATTTGCTATTGGGTAAAGTGGACATTTAGGAGAAGTTATAAGGTTTAAGATTTTAAGGGATTTAGCACTACCTCAGCAAGAGCTGCACTAATCAACAAATGTGATCTAGGAAACGTAAGCCTGAATCCATGTATCCATTCCAATGTTTCAACTTTCCACAGTCTCAGATATCACAGATATTCCATATCACAGATAAATAACTGTAATAGTAATACTTTTACAACCACTGGTGTGCATTTCTGTCCTAATGTAAGTGCTGCAGGGAGGTTGGGGTTTTCCCTGTACTCCCTATTACGATCACAGTGGCAGCAAATTTAAATCTGGGTCCTTGTTGAAAACCGGACTTGAGTATCTGAGTGAATCCAAACCTTTAAGATTTGATGGTTAGTTTATGCCTTCCTCCCTTTCTCCCACTCTTATTTTTGTTGCATGCATGCATGCTGCAGTTTGTTTTTAGCGAGAGCAATGCAAACATCTATTACCTGTGAATCCATCATTTATCTGTTTCAGGTGCACGTGGAAAACTCTGTTAGCTTATGGACTGGACTTATCAACTGGCATTATTTACTGGTTTCTTGTTGTTAAGGATGCACTTTTAATAATTATTTTACCTGTAAATCAATGCAGGCGTATTTATTATCGACTTTAATCAAGAGTTTTATATTTCTAAGCAGGCAGATTACTTATCTATCCAATGTATTTATCTTATAATACTGGCCTACAAATAAATAGGCCGATCTCTGATATCATTCCTAATATTTAAAAAAGAAATCAATGAGTTTCTTAAAAGTTTGTCAAAAGTGAAGAGCACTTGGTTTTAGTAATCTCTTACTGTAGATCAACAGCTTTTCATATATATATATATATATATATATATATATATATATATATATATATATATATATATATATATATATATATATATATATATGTATATCATACATAGAGAGAAATCTAACTAATCACACAAAAGGACACGGTATAGTCTGAAAGAGATATCAGCAGTCTTATTAAATGGTTGTGATCTATGAGGGTTTTTTTCTTTAGTGGACTGCTTTATTTGCACACTATGAGGCCTTAACACTGTAACATCAGAGAGGGCTGGAATACCTGCAGTTTTCAATCTTTTCTGTGCTCATTTAGAACAAGTTTGCCTGCCAGCTTGTCTTGACCATCTCATTCATTAGAGCTGGAAAGGCCAGAGAAATACAAGATCAGCAATCCAAATTTGGCAGTTTGTTTTAGTCTCCTGTTTTCTGGTCTTTCTTGTGGTTGTACTGTATTGGATGAATTAACCCTTGTGTGTTGTTTGTTAATCTTATTTAAAGTATTGAGGTCTCAGGTTAGAATTGTATTCAGTTATATAACAATGCACTCTAGCAAAGCAATTATTTGCCACGCCAGGTTTTGCTGCTATTAAATAAAAATTTACAGATGACATCTGGGTAATTGCATCTTTTCTTTGCCATGGGTGACTGCACACATTGGTCATTGTTTGTGTGTGTGTGTGTGTGTGTGTGTGTGTGTAAGTAGGCTACCACAGGGGTACAGCCCAAAATCAATCAATATGGAAGTCAGTTTCAAGGAGAAAAGGACTTTCTTCCTCTTTCAACGATAATGAGGTTCAGTGAACAGCGAGATAAAGGCAAACATAGCCCCAAACAAAGCACACACCTCATCAACACATCTACACACTCTCTGTCTGCAGCGCCACACTCTTTCAATCCTTCACTTTAAACACACTTCAAACAGATGAGGTCAGAGTCAGATTGAAATAAAGCGAAAATGGCTGTTCCGTCCACCCCACCCCTCCGCTCTCTTATATAATTCATCTACATACAGCGCGCAGCCGTCTGTGGAGCTGAAATATTAATACAAATGAGCCCAAGAGCCAAACAACACACCACTGAGCTTGATTGTATTTGCACATACTCGTAAGAACGAGTCGCAACTTAACTGCACAGCAAAACACAAGACATCTTCAAAGATATGTAAGATTCAAATAACTCTCTCTCTGCTTTGGGATGAGAGGAAGTGGAAACGGGACACAGAAAAGCATAGATGATGGGAGCGACTAAAAGAGAATAAGAGAGGAGAACAAAGTGCGTTTGACTCTTCAGTCCCTACAGCTGCTGACAGGCTTCATCTGTAATGTAATGTTGATCTATCTATTGTTGCTGTGCCAACTGAGGCTGGGGCCCGTTATTGATTATTATAGGGTGAAAAGAGAAGCTGAGGAAATAGAGCGGGACAGCTCTGCTGAGTTGACACTCTTAAACACTGTCACACATTGTCACACACTCAGTCTTTGTCTCACTCACACACCCTGTGCCCTTATAGACTGTCATGTACCTGTGCTCATATCGGGGCAGCAGTGCCCCTCCTGTCCTGTTACTGAATGTGACTCTTACAAGCCCGAGGAACAGCGTCAGTGAGGGAATGTCTCTGCTGACTTTCACACGCTGCCTCCAAATCGTGTCAGCTGCCAGCAGTGTGTCAGCACTGTACCAGTGTGCAGGGTGGAGCTGGAAAATTACTGCTCCAACTCTGTGGGGATGTGACAGGTCAAACTCAGCGCTGCAGCTAATGGCGTGGTTTATCTCAGTTTATCTGGATTATCTTAATTATTTGCCTGCAGCTTCAACTTGTATACTGGTCTTGATTTATTGCAACAAAATTCAAACAAACAGCACAGACTGCACTGTAATGTGCAAATCGTCCCACAAGGGCAAAACCTTGCAGAGCTCTACTAACAAAGCTGTCGATCAGAGAGTGAGAGAGAGAGTGAGAGAGAGACTATGGGTCTGGAATATGGTTTGAAGCATTTGTGTAAAAGTGAACATGGATCCTTATTCACTGAATTTAATTTTCATAGAAAATAGGTCTACCCAGCCTGTGGACAAAAACACTTCAAAAGTAGCACAAATAATTGCAAACTGAATAACCCTGAAAACAAAACCCTCTAACTTTGCATGGAATCATGTAAATACTTTTAAAAAGGTGAACCTACTAGCTATATATTCAACTACGAACACCTCTAATATTGCCCTTTTACTACAGCGTGGGGTTCATTATATTATATGAAGCTGCTAGGCACCTAAAACCAAATAATAAACAAACATATGCGCTTTCCTTTGCCTACTTATGCCATAAATAATTAAATTAATTAAAAAATGTTATTTAGTGCATTTTAAAGTTATGATTAGGGATTATGTTCATGCTGCTGGATGAAATGACTTTAGACTTTAAAGAAAGACCAGCCATGCACTACGCAGACAAAGTTGTTAGGCTCCAGCACTTCATCTTTGAATTCAGGCGTTTTCTGGCCCATTGCCACAACTGTATCAAAAACCAAGTGCAGTCTGCCTGCACAAACACTTGTGAAAGAACTGAGTGTTGTAAAGAGCTCACTGAAATTCAAGTTTAGGACTGTAATACTATGCCCTTGTTGTAACAAATCAGTATGTGACATTTAATCCCTCTTAGATATGCCATATAAAGAAGGGTCTCCTACTTCCAAACCTGCTCTGACATTAACATCAGCACAAAAACTGTGTGCTCAGTGCTTCATGACATCAGATTCTGTAGCAGAGATGAGGTATGTGATGTAATGCTTTTGTCCATTTATTATAATTCCAGTCTTTTTACTACACTCGACTAATTATTTCAATCACCAGCTCCCTGTCTGAAGCTCATAGCTACAGGACAGCTTCAAGCTTCTCAGCTGACTCTTAAAACAGAGGATTAATAAACTATAATATATCAGTAGCCAGCAAACCTAATGCAGCATTTATGTGCTATGGAGACAAAACTTTCCTTCAGGAATCAGTGGAGACCAATAACTGTAGAAAACAGGGTTTTATCAATGTAAGGGGCATTTACCTTACATTATAAGGCATCGTCAGGTAACTGTTGTTGTGAATTGGCACTATAACAATAACACTGACATGAATTGAACCAAAAAAGAGCAAACAGAAGAGTGAATATGTAACAAAGTATCCAAAGGTTGCACAAAATGGGATGTTAGATGAATACTATTATTGTAATAAGTCTGCTATCTGTTTAAATACTTCAGATACTGATCTTTATAAAATGTTTATATATCAGTTTCCTGTTTGAAAAAGTCCTTAAGTGACCAAAAAAATAAATAATGAAGTTATTTTTTAACTGATATGAAAAAGATCCTCATTGAATCAGTTCTAGTGTTTAAAGAAGTTTTAGCAGGAAAAAGGAAAAGTTCAGTTAATCACTTAACTTGACTGCAGTCTTTTAAATTATTTCTGCCCCATAAGCTTTATTTTGTGCTTGCGTACTGGCATGGCTCACTTGGCAACAAAATGAAAAAGAGACATTGTTGATGCTGTAGTTACATCTATTGACTACTTTACAGTTTAAAAATAATAGCTGTTAAAGTATTGACTGTCATCCGCCAGGAAGGCTCGAAGGACCCATGTCTTACAGGATTTCAAGCACAACTGAGTATGAAAGGGAAATAATCTTTACTTCATGTGTATAAGCTTTCTTCTTACACATTTCATCCAGCAGCATGAAGATGCTTCTGGGGATGCTTGCCCTCCTGCTCATTATGGTCTTATGAGTTCATTTTGAATATTATCACCTTTTGCAGCAAATAGTTAAAGAAATATATAAGAGTGCATTTTTCCCTCCAAGCCTCATTCCTCTAATAGGATCTGTGGTCTTGCTTTGCACACAAGACTGGCCATTAATGAAAATCCCCCGTTTTTTTTTCAGAATTTACATTTGTTATGGGGGCTAATCACCGCTGGCTGGAGGCAGTGTGGGAAATGTGATTAGTGTGTGAGTTCTAATTAAGTCTGTGAAGCCTCACGCGCTGACAGACAGGCTCGGGGAGCTGCACGCTGGGAAGGAGAACACACACACACACACACACACACACACACACACACACACACACACACACGTATGCCTTTCCCCTGCATGCAGAAATGCGTGAACTCGCATGTATGCATTGCAACAGATTAAACACACGGGATCTGAGATGAATGATGATACAATAGCGAAAAAGTCAATCTGCTCACTATCTGCATCTCTCTCCCGCTCTCTCACACACATACACAGACACTCATCAGCCTACTGCAGTGCCCAAGACGTCCTATCACACAGCTACATCAAGCTTGGAAGCACATACGCTGGGACGCTGAGTCAGACGTACACTGTCGGTGGCAGTGCGCCCCCAGTGGCCGTGCGGCGGTGCTACCGCTCCTGCGCCGAGGTTAAAAAGCGGCGGGCGGCGCGCTGGGGCCACAGTGTGGGGTGTGTTTGAAGAAGACACAGAAAAGTTAGTAGCGGATTTTTGTCGCGTCTGACTTGCAGCAGCATCGGTCGAGAGCATCATGGCAAACAAAGCTCAGCAGCCTCCTCACCTGCACCTGGCCGAGGTCACCGCGTCCCAGTTCCTCGACATTTGGAAACATTTCGACAGTGATGGTAGGATTTTATTTCCCCTCCTTAGAAATTAAAAGTTTATTTTAACTCTAAATTCTTGAATTATTAAATGACAGGCTGATTAGATACAACTGATTTGTGAAGTCATCGATTTAACGACTGAGGGAAAATGCAAAGAAAAGGTTGGAAATGCTTTTTATCCTAAAACCGTTAAGCTTAGGAAAAAAAGATATTCGCGCAAAAGTTAGATTGTGCAGGCAGAACGACGCTTAAGAGATTTGAAAGATTAAAAAATCAAAAGAAGAAGAAGAAGAAATTGAAATTCTTATGAGCCATCTTTGCAGCTCACAAAATGAGATTTTAAGAAGAAGACTGTTTTTTCATTAGGTCCCGAAGCTGTGGTCTGTTCTCTGTCTTCGTCGGTTGGCTGTTTGATGGATAAAGCAGCTCAAAGGAGAAGTTTTCTGCTTAGATAATGTTTAAGAACTTCAGAACACATTTTTTTAAATCAAGAAATACATTTTGGTTGCATGCATTTACAATTACTCTATTTATAGTCACAGTTATAGTCACGCACGGTTTTACGTTTTTGTTTCTCTGATGAATCTATTAATCTAAATGGTGGGTGAACTAAAACCATGTGAATGTAATTAAAGCGCAATTCTGGTGCATGCTCCACAGAGAAGTGTGCCGCTTTTCAGAAATGAAAGCATTTCATTTAAACGCCTATGTTAAGTGAAATTTTGCAGTCAGCAACTTCTGCTTCCATTGGTCCTTAAACTACATTCATCTGTGAGCGATGCTGCTTGGATTGAGCTGCTTCAGATCACAGCTGATGGACTGATGAACGTGCGATTCCTGAAAACTTCAAAATTGTTACTGACATTGTATTTGCCCATTAATATCCAACATACGCCCATACGCGTTTTTTGTCATCAAATGCCTCAGTGTTGTCTTACCTTCTTGTCTCAGTGCTCTTTTATCACTCTTTGTCTGTGTGTGGATGTCTCTATGACAAATTCATCAGCATGTCACTACAGCAGTGAAAGTTTTATAAGCCTGATTAGAGATGCTTTCATTCCATTTGAAGGTCTGCAGACTCCTCAGTGGATTGAAGGCTTTCTGCAAACTGATGGATATACTATACAGCAGTCTGATGAGAAAACCATCAGTTGCTGCCTTTAAAACCTATAAATTATTTCAAGAGTCTTTTTTATATTTTAAAATAGAGTCACTGTGTGCTTTAATGTGCCACATAACTGGGATCTAATATCAAACAGACAATATGATGAACCCTCTTGAAAATAGTAGTCAAGCACTGTCATCTCATTCACTTTTTAATGAACCTCTGGCTGTGATGTATACATGATGAGGCTACAACTGGCCATTATTTTCAAAATATACAGTCTACTTCTCCAATATGTCCAAATCACACCTGCAGATGAGGCAAGTGTGCCACACCTAAACACATCCTCCCGGGAGTTTATTGTCAGCATGATGTGTTTTGATGCTGGCACACTTGCTGAACTGCTTTCCATAGGGAAATCAAGGTGGAGGGACATTTCGGGTGGGGACGAGAGGTTACACAGCTGAGCTCCTCCATATGAGCTGCTGCGCAGAGAAAGTTGTTATGGCTCTTATTGCTCATCATGGTTACATCAATGGATATTAGTCCAACCACCCAGGTGCTTAAGTTCTTAAGCTGTGGTATTTTACATATTTTGCTCTGCAGCGAGCCACTTTGCAAATCAAATTTAACCAATACGCTTCCACAGATTTGGCTACTGAGTCTGATTTCTGCACTCATTAATGGGAGTGTCTTCTGGCTCAGCAGAAAGAAACGAGAGCTAATTTGTTTGTTCAGGTTGAGTAAATATCTCTGAGTTGGAGATAAAAATACACGAGAGGCGATGCACCTAGAGATGATGAAACCACATATTCCCCTGGTTGGCCCGGGATCAAATCTCATCTGGATTGCATCTCTTGCAGCTCCTCTGCTCTGCATCCCTCTCATCTTTCCCTGCTGTCTCCTTCGAGCCTTTTTAATTCAGTCACTTCAAAGCTGAAAAAGGAAACAACTACAGTTTCGTTTGCTAATTATAGCACATTTGCTGTCAATTATTTCTTATTGACCTGGATAAAAACATTTGGAACACTAAGCAGAATCTACTTCCTGAATTGACCCAGCTGTAAGCTCAACACAAAATATTTGAATAGACAGGGCTCCACTTTCCTTTGAAAGGCAAATGCACTTTATATAAGCTTTAAATATGCACTTAGTTGGCACAACTGCCCCCTTTGAGAGTTTTTTCCCAGTCGGGGTTGGATTTTAGAATAAATAACCAGAAGTAAAATCACTTTACCAGCTTGTCCCAATGGTCTAGTGACGCATTAAATGTTTACTAGTGATGAAAAAGTGTTTATTTGGGCCTAAAGTGGTTTTTGTGAACCTTTTACAGTATCTGGGTGCTCAGTACAAACTTTAAGTGCTTGTGCAGAAAGACAAAAGTACAAGTTGGCAGGAATGTTCTCATTGCGCTGTGCAAAGTATATATTTGACATTTAAACAAAATTATCTGAGAGTAAAGTGAAATCAGCCATAAAATGTAGCTGCTGGTAATGATGCACATTCACATACTGCTTTTGATATTTGGTCTAAATGTCTACACTGAAATTGGGACACTTCAGTGCAATCTGTATATACTGATGTTATTCAGCAGCATACACAGCATTTCGTACCTTAAACATACTGTTGTTATTTCAAGGCTGCTTGAAACAGAACTTGCTTATCCTGCTTTTGAATAAACAGAGTGCTCAAGCATCAACAGATGGTGGTTTGCACAAATGAATGGGTCTATTGCTGCATCTATTGAGCATATGAGCACATCCCCAAACAATCTTTTCATATATCTGTTTTTATTGCCATTTTTATGCCATTCATTATGTAGTTAATCACATCATACTTACTCTGTTTAATTACCAGGCGCGCCATTTCTCTCTATAGTGCTAAATGTCAAATAAGAGGCACAGGAGGGAGGCTCGACAGCAACAGAGCATTTCACTGTCCCACATTTTCATTAAAACAGCAGAGTTTGTATTCATGAGTTTTGATAACATCACTGAGGAATGCACACACACACAATTTCCTTGGATAAAAGATGTTGTGAGTTTAGTTGAATAGAGAGAAGGAGTTTGATTGAAAATGACAGAGGGAGAAAAAGAGAGACAGAAAGTTAGAGAGAGGGGGAAGGAAGTGGATGGCATAATAATCTTTGTTAGTGTTTAATGAGGCAGCACTGCCTTCCAGGGTTTTATTGAAGCAGCTAGTCACATCGTTTGGAGCCATCTGTCCGGCCATTCAGCAGGAGTGTTGAAAGAATATTGGCACTGGTTCACATACTACCTGGGTGAAGCGGGCACACTCATTTGTCCTCCGAATAGGAACTGTCAGGGCAACAGAACAACAGGAACAAGAATAAAATAGGATGAGGGAAAAATGAAAATCAACTCTGTGGCCCCTGCAAGATAAATTTGTCATTAAAGAATCAAAAAAGTGTGATTGACACGATCACAGATTAAGCGCCGCCTGACAAAAATGACACTCGTGCCATCAGTCATTATGACAGCTTGTCAAAATGACTGGTGGCACACAGCAAACCAAGGTTAAGATATTTTCTAAAGGATTGTAGAAAGCCACACTGTTCTTGGCAAAATATCACTTTCGGAGTTTAAGTAATCTCAAATAAAAAAAGCATGTATAGGCTACAACTATATCTAAATTATCCATTTATTTTCGTCTGCTTAATATCTGCCAGATTACCACTGAATGCAGTATTGATCACTGCTGAATAACCGAAGCGGCCCATGAATCATCACGTGGAATATCAAAGAAAAGTTATTTCCCATATATAGCCTCTCCTGGCATGCAATCATGTGAACACAAAGTCTTTTGAAGAGTGATCACTGTGGCAGTCAATAATGAAATCTTTTAGAAGGGGAGGAAGAGAGTTACTGTTGAAAGGCTCGTGTTTGAATCAATACCAGGGCAAACCCAGGCCACGATGGGATCTGTTTGACACTGTGACCGTGTCTCTGTTTGGGAACTTTTTGCACATCAGCACTACTAGTAAAAAATTAAAAAACAGAAAAACAGTGCCATTTGTGATCTTGTATTAACACGCACTTATGGTCTCTCTGTTCCAAGGTAATGGATACATCGAGGGGAAGGAGCTGGAGAACTTCTTCAAGGAGTTGGAGATGGCTCGGAGAGGAGCAGGGGTGGTGAGTTCAGGGGCCAGAAATTAATCACATATCTACACACTGACAACTCAGGGTTCACTTATGTTGAGTAAAATTGTTTCCCAGGACCCTTCAAATCCTACATTCAGAGAAAAGATGAAGGAGTTCATGCAGAAGTTCGACAAGAACAAAGATGGACGAATTGAGATGTCAGAGGTAAGGCCTCAGAGGACCTCTTTATTTTATAGATTTTATTTAACAGAATAGCTTGACTGCCTGGGAAATATGCATCTTTGCTTTCTTTCCCTGTTTTGGATGAAAAGATTGATACAAAACGTTTATATGCAGCCACACACCTTAGCTTGGCAGAAAGATTAGAAACAGCTAGGCTCCACCAAAGATTGGTTTGACTTTTTGAGAAATATACCATCACAACCTGGACTCAGATATGCAGCAGAAAATGGATGGATGGGTTTTTTCACATTCTTTACAATGATTAAGACAGAAGATCATTGCTCCCACATAAAACAAAAAGAAGTCGTTTATCTTAGCCTAGCTTAAAGATATAACTGCCAGTAATGCAAAGAGGGTGGGTACCCACTTACAAGAAGAAGACAATGAGAACCTAGAATGTCCAATAATGACTGACTGTCAGCTCAGACGACAGGATGATTTCACATTCTGTTTTTTGACAAGTTTACTGTAAATAGCCAAACACTAACTACGCTGACAGTTAGCTTAGCTTAGCATGGAGTGCATGAGTAATTACTGGTCACGTAAATAAGATACACTAATCAGCCGCAACATTTAAACCACCTGCACAATATTATGCAGGTTTCTGGTTTCTAGCACTGAATCATTTTGGTATTGTGGCCCAGCTAGGTGGGGCTTCTTGTGAATTCTCGATCACATTGGGCTTTGGGAATTTTGGAGCCAAGAAACTTTGGTGCCAAGTTAACGGCTCAAGGAGCTGTTCCTTGAACCATTCCTGAATAGTTTCTGTGGTGTGGTGGAGCACATTGTTCTGCTGGCAGTGGCTGCTGCTGACTGGGAGCGCCATATGGAGCGTTGCTTGGGCTGCAACAATGTTTAGTTGACTACTACTTGGCAAAGTAACATACGCATGCAGCACTTCTTAGACCCAGGGCCCAAAGTTTCCCGGCAGAACATTGCATTGTAATGACATAATTAATGTTTCTTGCTTCACTTGTCAGTGGTTATGAAGTTGTGGCTGATTGAAATGAAATGCGTATTTCATTTTTTTTCAGTATGTAAAAATTCCGCAAACAACAATTTGTGGCGTTACATTTACATTGCATGTTTATTGTGATCACTTTTAGGCCATTTCATGTAATTTTTTGAATTCTTAACTGACCTGGGAAACCTTGAGTTCAGATAGCACTGCCACAGTCAAATGAGGATTGTTATTTACAGTCATTTACATTTGGGAGGATGACTTTCTTGTGGAAGCTCACTGCCCTTACATGTGCAAACATGGAAAGCTGGGGGCAGGAAGCTCACATGACACACTATATATGAGAATTGTGCATTGGATATCAGACCATAAACAGACTGCAAAATAAAGGTGAAGGTTTTCTGCTCATTGTGAGTGATGAGAAAAGGTTCAAAAAGAGAGCTCAGATAACTCAGAGAGCCAAAAATAAAGACCCCAGAAGTCTGGTCAATATTTAACTGCTTGCATAAATGCGGTCTTCATGATCTTCTCTATAGACCATCAGTTTGGGATATTGGTTTTCCTCGATTTGACCACTTTCACAGTGATTTGACAAAGCTGCGAGAAACAGGGCTTCTGCAATATCAATAATCCACTGCTGCCAGAGAAGTAAATGAGTGTGCAGTCCACTTGGTTGTGTGAACATGCAGTTTAGAGTCTTTGTCTGAACAGCTAAAAATATGTATTTTAATAAATATTTCTAACTTAGGCATAGTTGTGCTTCTGAGGTTGTGGCTCTCTATTATTTATGCTGAGTTGCCCATTTGAGGCCTTGCAGACAAAAAGCTCCCCCAGTCTCTCCCAGAATATCAACTGTACCATCTTGTGTTCTCACCACTCCCATTTCCCTGTCACTTTTCCTAGCTGGCCCAGATTCTTCCAACTGAAGAGAACTTCTTGCTCTGCTTCAGACAGTTTGTCAGCTCCAGCGCTGAGTTTATGGCGGTAAGAGTGTGTTCCTGAGAATATCTGTCACATATTTTTTTCATAAGAACCTGCCGCTCCTCTTGACCAACTTAATTATTTGATCTCTTCTTTAAGGCACTTTTAAACTTTTTGCACAGGAGGTTCTTGTTCACCGTTAACATTAGCCAGGGCGTACTTACTTCACTCAACCATAAAGTTATAGGCCAGAGTCAGTCAGCCTCGGAGGGCTGGCCACCTGCATTTTCTCTGCCTAACAGTTAATTTCATGAATCAGTTCTTTATGAATGGTTGAAGGTGTATAAATTGAAGGTGTGTTCGACAGGAGTAATCTGGAATATAACCTGCTGGTCTAAATGAGAAATGGCTGCATGTGTGTGCTAAAGGCTTATATATAACAAAAAGATGGCTTAGAGAAAAGGAGGAGTGAATGGTAATAATAATAATATGCCCACTGCATATTAAACATCACCCAAATTCATGTGGGGCATGAAAACAGTCAGCACTTTATTCGTTTATGTGAACTGTTACCTTTGCCATCTCAGTAACCGGTTGATGTAAATAACTAAGAGTCCTCATACAGAGCAGTTATGGGTTGTTTGTGTAAGTAGAAGTGAAAGAGGTTTGCAGAGGAGCTGACACTCTCAGTTGTGATTCATAATAGAACAGGAAAAAACACATTAAAAGCAAAGTATCTTTATCTATAGTTAAAAGAAACCGTTCTGATCGACTCACTTGCTGCCTGGAGAAGTATGCTGTACTCTAAATCACCGATGGTGGAGTGAGAACATTTTCTGCCGGTTCCTCAGCGGCTCTGCTGGAAAAATGGGAAAAGCTTTAGTAACTTCATGGCGAAAACCACGCCCAACAGGAAGGACAACAATCACCTCCGCAGTATACAACTGAAATGCTAACAAAATTGAGCTGGAAAAGGCTAATATTGGCTGTGGATTATTTTCTGGAGACACTTGCAAATAATAAACATACAACTTTTGCTTATCTTACAGAAACATATGAAGACATTGGATATTTGTCTTATCAGTGATGATGCTTGCGGCATTTAAAGTCTCACAACTTCCCCATTCCTTCTGCTAATAGCATCTATTAAATTCAATTCAATTCAATTTTATTTATATAGCGCCAAATCACAACAAAAGTCGCCTCAAGGAACTTTACATTGTAAGGCAGACCCAACAATAATACATACAGAGAAAAACCCAACAATTATATGACCCCCTGTCAGCAAGTACTGTGGCGACAGTGGGAAGGAAAAACTCAATTTTAACAGGAAGCAACCTCCAGCAGAACCATCCTTGGGGGGGTTGGGGAAACCATCTATCGCACCTGGCAAGGATGAGGAACTCTTGAGGAACCCAAGGGTCTAACTTCTGGCAGAACCATCTCATGTCTTTTAGGCTACGTTCACACTGCAGGCGAAAGCGCATCAAATCCGATTTTTTTGACCCTATGCGACCCATATCCGATCATGGTATGACAGTGTGAACGGCACAAATCCGATATTTTCAAATCCGATCTGGGTCACTTTCGTATGTGGTACTGAATCCGATACATATCCGATGTTTTAGAAAGCGACTGCTGTTTGAACGGTCATGTCGCATTAAATCCATCTTTTACGTCACTGACACAAGACAGACGCCAATTATCAGCCCCGGAGAAGCACCCAAGAAGACATCACGAACGCTTCCTGGCCATCCAGTGTAGATGTCAGTGAAACTGTTGGGAAGACAACGTGAACATTTTATTTGTACTGTATAATCTGCAGATTCTGACAGAAATCTGCAACTATCCTTTGAAGCACCGCTCCTCTAAAACAGCAATAAGGATAATTATTAGGTTATTTACATTATTATGTAAATAACAAAATAACTTAAAGCAAAAATTTGGAAACGTAAAGTCCGAAGTCAAACAATATTGTTTGCTCTGGGTCTAAACAGAACGCGTTGTGTGTGATGTCTTCTTTTGCGCATGCGGCCCGATTTGAGCGTTCACACTAGAGCGCATTTGCTGTCGCATTTTATTTGTAGTGTGAACAAGCAGACAAAAAAATCGGATTTGATCAAAAAATCGGAATTGAGCATTAAGACCTGCAGTGTGAACGTAGCCATAGTCACTATCGATGTGTTTCTCCTGAAAAACTACATTTTTATTAAAAAAATACTTCTTACTTCCTCAGTCTGTCAGAAATAGAAGCCTTTAGTCATTTTACAGTTTTTTGCTAGTAGATAGAATTAGCAGGAGGCACTTTCACACAGTCAAAATTCAATAGAGACCAGAAACAGAAATCAACATTTACCCAAATTTGTGGGAAACTTTTGTCTCAGAATATTATTAAATGGTTAAGTGGAAAGTGGAGAAACTCTACCAACTTTACCCTGTGAATACTTACTGCTACCATTTATACTAAACATTTTCTGAAAAGTGCTGCTTTGAATTTTGGATAATGGGTGAAGAAGAAGTAGCAAAAAGCCCTGGAGACCGATATAGATCTATATCCTGAAAGGTAGCAGAAACAGAAAATAATCTATTCTACCAAATATCTCAAGAAGATGAGACAAAATGGCAGATTTCGTGTTAGATCTGCTAAATGGAAAAAATGAAGCCAATTAGAAACCAATTACATATGAGGAAGAGGCTGTCCTTGTCTCCTGTGTCATATTGAGGAGGAATAATGAAATGAGAGAAGGGAAACGAATGAAAGAGAAGGTGTGCGAAGAGAGAAGGATACAAAGGGCAAACGAGCGAAAGCAGGAACAGAGGAGACGTAAATGAAATGTCGATGGGAAGTTGAGAGCCAGAGTTTGAGAGCATAAAACAAGAGAGGGGAGATTAATCAGTCTTTGCTGAAGGGTGCAGGGAGGAGGAAGGGGGCAGAGAGGTTTTTAAAGGGTTAGAATGAGGAAGCGGAGCCTTCTATTTTCAGAGTCATATATAATGGATAACACCACTGTAGCTCCTCTCTGCAGAACCCAGAGGAGGCGAGGAGGAGCAGAGAGAGGGGAGGAGAAGGAGGAGAACAAGAAGGGGGAAGGCCATCCATCTTTGATAAGGAGCCCTTCTCTGGACAGGGACAGCTGCTAGATTAAAACATTCATTAAAATGACTTTCTCTCCCTTCTTTCCTCTCTTTGTCCACCGTTGCCCTCTGCTCTGTATGTGGGCAAATAGGATTGTATTGAAAACTGTATGATTACAGTGATGGTCCAGGCTTTTGTGGTCGGCTGCTCTGGAACGATTTCTGCTGTGCACCAGAGAAAAAAGGCAAACCCTTGGCATAGTCAAAGAGTAAGCTGGGAGTCGATCAGAGAGGATTTATTCAAGGGGAAAGAATGTAAATCACTCTGGAGACGAGCTTCTCTGTGCTTTTGAGCTGAGAAAATGCTTTCAATCGATTGCTTCAGTTTGTTTCGTTGATTTCTTTTTAGGCATGGAGGCGATATGATACAGATCGCAGTGGCTACATTGAAGCAAATGAACTGAAGGTAAATTCTCAACAGCATTAAATCAAATATTAAGAAGCACTGACACGTGTTTATTAATTTGACCATATGTGATCAGTAACATGCAGTGTCTCATTTATTACATACATTGTTTTAACCTGTTGTCATACTTATTTTATGCATTTTTTTCTCTTTTCTCCCCCTACACACATTCATTTGCACATCAACACACACAATAACAGAGCACACCCCCTAAAATGTAATTATCAAATAGTATGAACTAAGAAGCTGCACATGTCCCAAAAATCTTAAATCTCTGTATTTTCTTACACCTTTCATTCCAACATTTTTTGGACATTTTAAATATATACAATATATCTTTATTTGTATGCATACTTGTATGTATATTTAAATTTTGCTTCACACCTGCATGCTTTGTTTTTGGTATCAAATAAATCAAAGGGAAAAAAAGTTTTGTGTCATTATCATAGACTGTATAGCAAAGATGGACCTACCTAGCGTAACCCATTGTTTATGGAGTCTGGTTTTAGGCTTTGATTTTGGTTTTTAAACAGTCTATTAATGCTTTTTTGTTTTTTGTTTTTGGAGCTCATAGCAACCAAATTTGGCTAACAAACCCCAAATACAAAGTTTTGAGCTGATGCTAGCTTCATTATCAAGGTGCTTTTAGAGTATCACTCTTCAAAATTGCATCACAATCCAATTTAAATAAACAATATAAATACATATAAAACTGTTTCAAAAAGCAGCAGCACCATGGGCACAGTTTAAAATAATGAGAAATCCTGTTCAGTGACCTGAATTAGCTTGAGTAAATAGCTAACAGCTACAGCCTGTCAGTATAAACATCTCTAACAAGGTGAACTTTGATTTAACTGCATACATTTTGACAAAATTCATCTTTGTGTAGTTTTGATCAAGGGGAAATAAGCTAAGAGACCAAAACAGTTTTTGATCAAACTGACTCACTTTTGGAGCCAGCCTCAAGTGGCCACAAGAGGAACTACAGCTTTTGGCTTAATTTTTTTTTTTTAAAGAGAAGGATACAGCCCTCATGCTTGCACACTCACTATGTGTCAAAGCCAGATGGCCGGTGCGTTGTGTGGACCCAAACGCAGACAAAACGAGGCGTGAAATGTGAATAACCAAAAGGGGAGCTGTTTCATATAGGCTGAACAGAGTAACGAAAAGGCTGAAGTGAGCTAAACTATAACTAAACCTGACAAAGAACGAATGACAATTCACACCATAAATACAGAACAGGGTAAAAAGGGAAGAGGAAACACAAGGGGAACACAGCTGGAGCGAATAAACATAATGACACAGGATGAAGCAAAACCGTACACACTGAACACAGGATGCGACACTGTCAAAGTAAAACAGGAAACACTTCGACACAGACTAAAGTGTACGGCTTCACATGGGACCAGGAGGAAAGAACAGACAGGGGAACAAGACAGACAGGGGAAGGCAAAAGAAGGAGACACAAAAAGGGAAACACGGAAACAATTAAGGAAGACGAGACACAGAGGGAGAGAGAGATAGACGAGGCAGGCTGGGGAAAACATACATGACTGCACATTACAGACAGGGGAGAATGGAATGAAACACCAGGAGGGCACATGTAAACAGAAAGGGGAGACGAAACACAAAGACGTGACTGGGACCTGGGGAACGAGGAAACAAGAGACACAGAGAGGGGAGAGACGTAGATGACACGACAGACATAGAGGACACAGAGGAGAGACCAAGACACAAGGGGAACCTAACAGACAAGAAACAGGGAATACAAAGAACTCAGAACATAGAATAAACTCAAGACTAACCAATGAACCTTAAATCACCATAAAGCATATTCACCAAAACACAGGAAACTCAAAACGCTGGGTCAAATGACCCAGAAGCTCGAACCATCAATTATTAATAATCAGTTTAGCATAGATTTATGAAGTAGATACTGTTTGCCCAGCACTTAACTTTAAATACCGATAGAAGTAGAAATGCCTTGGATTTATTTATGTTTTTCTTATAGCTGAATGTGGCATTCTTTTGAAAAATATAAATTGTTTGCCACTGAATATTTTCAGTGTGTCATCTTTTTCTTTTTTTTTAAATTTATGTGAGCATATGGATGAGCCAAACCGGGAAGTACTTTTGACTCAGGAGAGATAAATGTCTGCTTCACAGGAAATTCCCTACTGACCTCAAGCGTTTCCTTTTTCTTTTTTATGTAGCGAGGATTCAGATACAAAAAAAAAAAAGCTTTACTGATTACACAAAGGTTAGTCATTCAAACACCTCTAGGAAATGTTTTGTCAAATTATATAAAGGAAAGTGCACCACGGTGGCAAGCTGCGGATTAATTGGGGTCAGTGATTACTCATTGTGTACAGATTTGGCTGCTCGGGTAGTTGTGGGAATAAGATCTCTTCCAGCTGACCAGGTGCAGATGAGTTACTCAGGTGTGGCTTTTTGAAAGCTTTAGAAAAAGTGCAGATGAGATCTCAGGAAGCAGACATGTGTCTCACCACATAATTGTGAGCAGACGCGGAAAATATTGACTCAAGTAGCGCATAACTGATACCTTTGGTCTAATGCTACTGGAGTACTTTATTTATAGAAGATGTTATACTGTGCTAATTTCAGAAGGAATTGTAGTTTTTGCTGTTCTACATGTACTCTTCAATTCTGATTTCAAAAACAAAACACCAGATAAACCAATAAATCAAAATATAATTTAATAATTCAGTGTCTCAGTTTTTTCTTCTTTTTTTGTCCTGTTTTCTTCATTTCTTTCTCTGCATTTCTCTCCCATACCTAATTTTCCCCATTTTCTCTTTTTCAAATATGGTAAAGAAAAAAACCCCAGCCAGCCCAAACTTCAACTCTCATTAATATAACTTTATTTTGCATGTTTAGGTTTTTTTGATACATTAGGGTTATATTCTCCAGGGCTTATTGCAGATGTTTTGAGTGTTTTAAGTTTTTCAGATTGTTAGCATATGTTACGTAAATGTAAATGCATCTTCATCTAAGATCTCTGTATTTGTTTTCTGGACATTTTGCCTCAGCTTAATGGAAGGCCAGGCCCAGCCGCTGGCTCTTTTTACTAATCCATGGGTGCTTTTCATTATGCCTCTTCGCTTCACTCTCTCGTGTCTTGTTCTCGGTTCTCAGCTCCTCCTGGATATAAGAGAGAGATGAAAGGAAGAGATATAAAGGCGGAGGAGCTAAAGCTGCTGAATGCTTAGTTTTAGTAGTGTAATTGCATGTCATGCCATTTGATAAAATTCTTCCATATAGGATGTGCATATGTTTAATTGCAAAAGCTCTTCCAAAAGCCTTCTTTCCAGTTGCTCCTCATCACCCAGACTTGCATTTTAGGGCACTGCAAGATCCTCCATGATGGGGAATGATTTTTGGTTCATGGGAGGAGAGAGAACACAAGGAAGCACAAGTTAGCATAATGAAAAGCACCCTGTGTGTCTCTGTCCTCAGGGCTTTCTGTCAGACCTGCTGGAGAAAGCTAACAGACACTACGATGAGCAGAAGCTGCAGGAGTACACACAGACCATAGTAAGACTTGCACATTCAAACACTCAATCACACAAGCTCAGTTTAACTGGACAAACTTTACACTTAGCGTTGGAAACAAAAAGCTGACAATTTTACGAAAAATGCAATTTTTCAAAGAGAGTAAGACAGTTTCAAGTTTTGCGATTCCACCCATCTATTGTGCTTTGTGGTGCAAAGGAAGACTCTTATCTTGTAAACAACATCTTAGGAAATGCTTTCAGTCGTATAAAATAAGGAGAAAAATAGTAAGAAAACAGTAATGAAATTCTGATTGTGAATGCAATCTTTAGAAGTTGCTTCACTAGAAGAAAACTAAACTGTATACATTTGTGATGAAAGACATGTGTCTAGCAATTTGTGGAGGTACTCAGTGGCCTGTTATAGTGGTGGCTGCAGCCTCGTGCGGCTCACTGGTTGTGACCCATCATGTCCTGCAGGTTGTGAGACTGCAGCCCAGATGTGCTAACATCTGCTTCTTTCTGCAAGCCCCAGAGCTGAGCTGACCTAATTTTCTGAAGCAGTTTCTTCATAGATAAACTTATTGTTACTTCATCTAGTGCAGAGGGAAATATTAGAGATAAAGCAAAAAACAGAGGCTGAGATTAATGTAAAAAGAATGGGTAATTTTAATCAGCATGCTGCTATGATGCAGGCAGTTTTGCTAATTGATGAAAAATGTATAAGGTGTAAACTGATGACTAAAATTAGCCTAGCTTACACTCACCAAACATCACTGTCCTAATGAAGAGGAAATAATACAGTACTGCCAGCAACAACGGGCATAACACCCATGCATGATCTCTACTTATGCAATCGCTGTTCACATCTGTGTCACCTTCAGTCTCCAAAGAATCAAGCTGACCAAATGTGCTTAGATTTTATGCACACAGTTATTACATTTAGTTATGACATATGTACAGTCCAAATTTTGTCTTCCAAAAGGGTCCAGGAAAAACACCAAACCTTCAGTGATGACATATTTTCCTGCTGTCTTGTTCCTCAGAACAAATTAGACCACAGATATGTTGTCAGATGCATCCCACGCTACCTCTGGAAGTAGTTTGAGTGATCCGTCAGTTATTTTCTGGGTTAATTGTTCAGCCAATAAAAATGCTCATCACTATTTTCATAGACCACAATGACATCAAGATGCCTTATTGCATCTGACAACAGCGCAAAACTCCTAGGTATTTTTTACTGTGTGTCAGGTTTTCATTTAATAAATAATTTAACACTCTTCGAGTTAAAAGAGTGGGTCAGTCTCCATTTTATTATTCTTTTCCTCCAATGTAACTCTCTTCTAAACCTTCTGGCTTATTGTGTAAGGAAAATCTGCCACACTGGCTGAAAAACTGAAGCAAGGTTTATAGACCGCTGCTTTTAGTGTTCCTCTGTTAGACATGTAGAGTTAAGGAAGAAAAAAAGAAGTGGTGAATATATCATAAATTTATGGCTACTCCTTCGGCGTCTCAGCCAATGAAATGCACGGGACCACATTTACCTTTACTTTGACAGAGTATACCTATAAAAAGCTTCCTTTCACTTTCTCCTCTGTTCTACTTCTGCTTTGTAGCTTAAGATGTTTGATCTGAATGGAGATGGGAAGCTGGGCCTGTCAGAGATGGCAAGGTAATATGTAATTTTGCTTGTTTCTGTTCATTGTGTAAATGTTGAAGCACATTGCCCGCTGATGCTCATTCACTGTCAAAGAATGTGAATAATTTAACAACTATTGTGTCCGCTAATGAAGTCCCTCTCTGCCGCAGGCTTCTTCCTGTACAGGAGAATTTCCTGCTGAAATTCCAGGTAGGGGACAAACATGGGGCTGAAATAAAAGCAAAACAGAAATGATATATTATACTTGGAGAACGCCACTGAATTACATAATACACTGTAACCATTTTATAAATTTATGATTCACAGGCCTGTTTTTGATCATGGTTAAAGAAGATATTCATTGACTCTTCAAAAGTAGCTTTGTATAATTCACAGTTTAAAATAATCCTGATATATATATATTATAGTGGGTCTTACTGCTTCATATCAATTCATCCACTGTCCGAAACAAGCTGTTGTAGCATCTTTCACTTGAAGCCCACTTTCATCTGATTGGCTGTCCCTCATAACCGACAGGGTGGAACAGGCTGTGGGCGGGGCTTCTCTGCTTAGAGACAGAGCTGTGTGCTGGACCATATTAGAGATATCCATCCTCAGCTGACATATAGAGTCAGGAGTAAAGAAGACTTGAAATCAAGCCTGAGGTTTTGGCTAACAATAATTAGTTGACTATAAACTGCCCTCCTTATTTGAAAAATTCACGATGTTTCATATGAGCATACACCACAGTTGGAGTTCATATGTGACAGAAAACAAAGCAAAGTATATTGGGTCTAAGTTAGCTGCACAGAACCATGTTTTTTTATGTTATTTTTTATAGTCTTGTAATTAAAGTGAAACCTTCTGGTTGCAGGGTGTCAAGCTGACGTCTGAGCAGTTCAATGCCATCTTCACATACTATGACAAGGTAGGTGACATGTTATCAAAAGTGGGAAAGTTATGAGCTGAAATTCAATAAATGTGATTTTTTTTTTAAATAAAAATAAAAAAAGGAAAAGAACCAAGACTATGATGAAGCTATAAGGCTGTCTTTTATTTAATTAAAAACCAGGTTTGATTTTTTCTTTTTATCATTAATGACTGATAAAAATTGTGGTGTGTGGGGTATGTTTTCCAGTCTCAGAAGGATATGTCAGAAAAAGTTTTAGAACAACTGCTTTAGTGTACTTTGGCAAGAATGGATTCTTTGATCTGTCTTTCTGCAACGTTGGGAGCTCTCCCGGGGATTTCCTCCATGTGTTCTGAGCTAGATTGGCGTCTGCAACAACACCACACACGAGAACCTCATCAAATCTAGTTATTTTCTTAGCGACAACTCCGTCTCCCATGAGTCTTACCTATGGGGAAACGTTTAAGGCTTCAGGCTGTTGTTACATGCTTGTGAAATCATTGTGAAAATAATTAATGGTTAGTGCACAGAAAGCCTAGCAGAATGGAAGTGTGTCTGAATAAGGGTGGGACTCTTTACAGTGTAAAAACACGCCAGCTTGAGTCAAGCTGTCTGGGTGACTCAGTGCTGTTTGTTTAGGAGATCCCTTTTTGTTAAAATCATGAATATGTAAATTCTGTCTTTTACCTTGGGCACTCTTCATTTACCTAGGGAAATGAGTCAGGCTTGGCACACCTGTCCTTTTGTAAACAGCCCAGGGTGGCTGAGCAGTGGTTTGGTTAATGGGCATATTTTCCACATTAGCAGTAGAACAGTGGGGAGGGACTATGATACAAGACGAGAGAGGGAGAGAGCAGCGCTCTGTGCATCTGTTATATCATTTTTCTTGTTTATGGTATCGTGTGTGTTTTGCACAGCTGAGGGACCAGCCATAATCTAAGTAGCTATAAGAAGGCTGACTCAGTTTTTTTGAGGAAATAAACAATTCAGCTTGATGTGACACAGCGCTGGCGCTTGTTAGCCCAGTTTTTAGCATTATCTTAATGTTCAAAATGCTTTTCATGTTTCCCCGATTTATATCAGTGATGAAAAACAGTAGTGAAAAGTAAATTAATTAAAGTAAATTAAAGTATTCGCCTTACTGCTTTTTCAAAAAAAGTGATTCAGTTGCTGCTTGAATTTCATCCCCTGTGTAACCAAAAGATGGGTAATATCCTAATGTGAACTACATGAAACTACAAAATGCTAAACTTTGAAATGTAGAAGTATATTATAATTGCTTCATGTCTTTTTATGACAGAACAGCTACACTGCTCACGTGCAGCTCTGCACAAACGAGAAGACAGGATGCAGACACTTATAAAAAAAATAAAATAAAATAAAAATTAGAAATAGTTTTCTGTGCCCTGCTGTAGCAACAAGTAGAAGGGCTGCAAAATGACCGTTTATCTAATAAGTTCACTTTGAAGCACAAGGCCAGTCCATGTAAATCCATGACCTTAAGTCATGTCAGTGCACTGACATTGTGATTAGAGAAAGACTAAAAACAAACAGCTATTTCCATATTCATGTTTTCACGCTCTGTGTTTTTGTGCTCTCTTTTTGTCCCATACTAAAGTAGTATGGTTGGCAAATTTGTATAGAGCCGTCTACAGCAGCGATGGAAGGGGGGTTTGGAGGTTGCGTGCGTATTCATGTCTTGAGTCAGACTGAAGGCTTGGACTCTCTTCACTCTCTCTAGTTCACTAGTAGAGGACAGGGTGGAATGTTTAATTATAGATTAGCCACTGCGGTCCATTCATGTAGTCCCCCTCTGCGTATGGAGCACTTGCATTTATGTGTGTAATTAGTTTCATCATTTTGTTATGAGCTCAGGCCCCTGCAGCAGAAACACGGGCAGCTGCCGAGTGGTCGAGGGCCGGGCAAAGTGTGGCCGGTCAGCTGAACACTAACGTGGCTCACAGTGCCACGGCCCCACGCTGTGCAAGACTTGAAAATGTCTGAAAAGCAAGATGGCGTGGAGCAGAACTGAGACAGACTGGCTGATACCTGATGTTGCTCTGCTTTCCCATAGCACTGCAGAGTGCAGTCTTTTATCCTTAAAGGAAAAATAAATAGAATTTACACTTTATTCCCAAGATCTAGGACACTTCAGTCTGGCTTTGTGAACATCAAAGAGCATCTCCCAGAGTTAAAAAAAAAAAAAAGACTGGCAAGACACTCAGCTCTGAAGTCATCTTGAGACCGAGCCTAGATGAACAGAACATGTTTTGTGCCACTTGCCAAGGGAAACTGTCCAATAATTTGGGCTTACTTTCTGGCCCTAAACTCTATAAACATGGCTGTGAGACATAGCTCATTAATTAGCAAAGGGGCTCCGTATTAACTTCGCAACTAACCCCGTGCACAGAGTTTTGAATGGGAAGTCTTTTTTAAATCATTTGCCGATTGCTGCCACAAAATACTGAATGAATGAAGTCGAGCAGCAGCGAAAGGAAAAATCAAGTAGCTCTGAATCAAAACATTGTTGAAAAAAGACTGCCTTTACTTTAAAGAATGAATTAGAAGAAGGGAATGAAAATATATATGTGACATCTATATTTTCAAAAGCTGTGGTAAAATTGTTACGGTATCATTGTTATTAACAGTAATTAATTGTCTCCATTATGATTGTTTGTAAATGAAAATTACAATCATGATGTTTTTGGTGACTCCTTCCAGGATGGAAATGGCTACATTGATGAGCAGGAGCTGGACGCTTTGCTACGAGACCTTTACCAAACAAACAAGAAGGTAAGATGGGTGTTTACTCAAGGTGATCAGTCCTACAGCCTGTATATACTGTCTGCTAGTGCATAGTGACAAGAGTGCAAGGGAAGTGGGATCTGCTATGATGTATGGTTTGGAGACAGGGGCACTAATAAAAAGACAGGGGGCCTAGCTGGAGATGGCAGAGTTGAAGATGTTAAGAATTTTATTGGAGTGACTAAGATGTGCATGATACATGAGAAAGAGTTGGAAAGGCAAGGCTGATTTGGACATGTGCAGAGGAGGGATAGTGGATAAGCTGGAGAAAGGATGTTGAGTATAGAGCTGCCAGGAAGGAGGAAAAAAGTAAGACCTCAAAGGAGGTTCATGGATGTAGTAAAGGGGGATATGCAGAGGGTTGGTGTGACAGATGCTAAGGATTGGGGAAGCAGATGATTTGCTGTGGTGACCCCTAAAGGTAGGAAGATTGGCGCATACTAACACCTGTACTGTATGATATGTGTATGCACCACATGTGGCTTGCATTTGAACTCCTTAGTTTTTATTCTGGGTTCTTCAATCCAATGTGTTTGTGGTCTAAAAATGTATTTTAAACAGAGCATTCTGCTAGTCCATGGTATGCCTGGTGTTGATTTAAGGGTAATAATAGTTTATCACCTCTCTCAACGATGTATTTATTAGGCTAATTAGAAGTGAGCGTATATTACTTTTTGGCTGACATCACAGTAAGGCATACATTAAATCAAACTAAATGTGGGTGGCACAGTGGTGCAGTGGTTAGTATTAATGCCTTAGAATGAAAAAATACCTGCCTAAGCTGAACCTCTTGGTTGGCTTAAGCCTTCTTGTGCGGAGTTTGAACTTCCTCCCTGTGCCTGCATGGATGACTTCTATCAAAACTGAGCACAGACTAAGGATGAGAATGTGGTAGTCCCATGGAATACACCAAGTACTAGCAACCTGTCCAGGGTGAGAGAGAAAAGTTTCAAGATCTCATTTAGTGCATTTAGTATTCTAGCAAAACGAACTGCACATCACTACATTGTACTTTTATTTATAGTCTACACAGTGTCTCAACTCTTTTTGGCAAAAGGGCTGTATATCCATACAAAGCCTAGTAGGTCTTTCCTTCAACATTAGCTACCAAAGCTGTTTAAAGCGCTCTTTGGAAAGATAAACACTTGAATTCAAGCCCAACAGAGCCCCATTTAAATTATCCTGAGATATGTACAGTAGATAGATTTTTTCTCCCCCTCACTAGCAGCACTACAGAGTGATGTTTTGATGAGTGAGTCGCCATATGTTGAGCTCCGGTAAGCAAACATGGATACTCTAAAAACTGGTCTTTGTAATATATTACAGAAATGCCCCATACACAAAACCTTTTGGTGAGGAAAAAAGATGATTGCAATCAGAAATTCTTATGCTTAAAATACGACTCGGACTACTTTTCACTATTTTGTTCCAAACCTTTTATCTTCAAAGAGATAGAACAGTCAAAACAAAAGAACTTGCCTTGGATTTACTTTTCTGTCATTCAGTTTTCTAGTCAGAAACATACTAACATTTTTTAGTTTCCTCAATATCTTGAAAATAATCAAAACCTAATGCTGGGAGGAGAGTAGGAGAATATTCATCAAAATGAGCTACAAGAGCATAACATGTTGCTTTTTGGCCTCCTCAGTGTATCATATCACCCTGTCTCTCATTCAGGAGGTGGACCCCACAAATCTGTCGGGCTACAAGCAGAGCATCATGAGCCTATCTGACGGAGGGAAGCTCTACCGTGGCGAGTTGGAAATTGTCCTCTGCAGGGAGCCAATTGTGTGACTCTTCCTTCTTTCTGTTCGCATATCATCATTTGCTCTGCCTGCCCCACCCTCTTCCCCTAGACCAGATCCACTTCCAGCTGAGTGACAACATATGTATATCAGGTGCATGTGCCGGACACCTCCCGCCCCAATCATTACCTAAGCCTGGTGATAAGTGCACTGTCAGCACCAACAGCTCTTCTTCTCTAAACCTTGTTTTTTTTGTTTTGTTTTTTGCTACCTTTCCTCTACTAATCATGACCCATCTGAATCCCTGTAGCTCTCTCTAGTAACCCTCCCACATCTTCCATTCCTGACCTCATCCCTGCCCATGCTGTGCGTGACTTGCAACTCCTGACCAAAAGTCTCCCTAATGCCACCAACATGCCCTGATGATAACTGCTATACCTTGACCCCAGCTTTACTGACCCCTTCGTTCCCTTGCTTTTTCAACTTTGCATTAGATACAATATAGTCAAAGAAAACTGCAGACAGATGTGTTTGAATTGACTGCATTTATAATCTGTGATGGAGCTGATATTAATTTTCCATCTCTGTTTCTCCTGAAACTATCTTGTTCCATTAAAACTCTTGTGTATCATTGCCATGAAAGGATTTTGGTTTTCAGTGTTTGTTTTTTGGCTGATACTGTCAATTGAAAATATTAATAAAATATCTTAAGATAAAATCATGTTTGACATGATTTTGTGTGAGTGACTGAGAGTGGTACATTACCATGCAGACCTCCCCTTGCCTATTTCGGGTATGCAGTGTTTCGCTATTCTGTCAGTTGCCTGATACAGCCTGTTGTGGTGACCTTTTGCGTACCAGCTTGGCCATTTTTTATCAAGGACTCCCAGCTTTTCCTGCTCCCCCACCTTCAATCTGCAAGCAAAAGTGTAAGAAGGATTAACGATGGTTGCAAATCCCAACAAGAGTGAGACGGTGTGCAATTTAAGGCTTTAGTGAAGTTACTTTGGAGACATTCAAAAACTGGAATCAGCTGATGTTAGCCATCAGTATTAGGCTAAAGGAAGCAGTGGGTCTAATGTTTTGGTTTTTTTGTAGCTTCAGTGGAATAAAGATGATGAAGGGCACAGTATAGGTCTTGCTGTAGCATTGACTTAGCTGCTGTTATTTACAGGATAACGTCTTTCCCCCATTTGCATAATGAAAATGACTGAAGAAATAGGTGGCAATAGGTAAAATAAAACAGCATTACAGAAATCCTCCGCTCCCTAGAGATGCAGAAGTAATTCTGGACCGCTGCACAAAACACAGCCTGACCTACAGTTCTCGCTGACATGAATTTAAAGTGAAAATGGAACTGGCTTTCAGCCTTATTCAGTTCTGTGGGAATTAAATGTCAACACCAAATAAAGGACTTATGAAGTTTACTCAAGTCCAAATATACTGATGAAATATGTTGAGGATGGAATAATAATTGTGGCTTGATTGAGGTTTATAAGTCACCGGCTAAATTATATCATCAAGGAGAGCTAATAGGATTTGACTTGACCAAAAAAGTACCTGAAAAGCTTTAAATGTCAGTAGAAACATGTATGCAGAGCCTGTTACGTAAGAGCTGCAATAAAATATAACTACAGAATTTAACCTTAACAATTATTTAAACTGACAGCCTCAAAATTTTGGCTGAATTCCAGCACAGGAAGCATTCAACTCCTCCAGTTGAATGCAGGATAGGAGGTTTTCCCTGCAGCTGAGCTGACATGTTACTCCTGAGGTAGTAGGACAGGACAAGATATTTCTACTAAAACTCCTGTAATCGGGTTGACATGCTTTTAAAGCAATGTGAATAATACAGCAGCCACACAAGCGCCCCATCATACCGAGGAACTGGTGCAAATCCACGTCAATTAAACAGGAGCATTTAAATCTTTATACACACATCTGTACAAGAAAAGTGTGTAGGTCACTGGAAAAAAATTTAGCAGATGAGAAGTCCTATTTAGTGAGGTTCAGTTATTATTGCAGGAGGCAATGGCCATACGTAGCAATCACAGGAAAATGTTAAATTGATCACAAAGTTAGCAAATCCTAAATAAAGTCACCTGTACAGAAGGTACACCCTACTAGTAGCAGGTTGGAAACCCTTTTGCCTTCAAAACTTCTTCAAATCTTCACAGTATATATTTGACCAGGTACTCTTAGATGATGGTCCATATTGGCATGAAAGGAACACACAGCTGCTGAAGATTTGTCAGCTGCATGTCCAGGATGCCTGTCTGGTTCCTGCAGAGTGCCACCACATCCCAAAGGTCCTCTGCTGGACTGAGAACTGTTGCCAGTGGAGACCATTTGAGTATAGTGAACTCACTGTCAAGTTCAAGAATACAGTTTTAAGTAATCTGAGCTTTGTAACATGGCACATAATCCTGCTGGAAGCAGCCATGAGAATATTGGTACACTGTTGTCATGAAGGGATGGGCATGAGCAACAATTTTCAGGTAAGCTGAAAGATTCATACAATGATTATTTGGTTCGAGGGGACCCAAAGCATACCATGTAAATATCACCGACACCAGTTCGCCACCCTCAGCAGCCTGAAACATTGACACACGACAGGATGGACTCATATGTTTATTTTGGTTATGCCACATTTTGACACTACCATCCAAATGTTTTTGTGGTTTTCTGCTTCTTTAGCACATCTGCTATAAGATCTGACCTGGTAACCATTCAGAGATGTTTTTCTGCATGCCATTGTTGTAATGAGTGATTATGTACAGTGTACATAATGTACAGTTAGGTCCATATATATTTGGACACTGACACAGTTTTTTTTACCTGTTTACTAAAAGATATTCCAGTTATAGTTATATAATGGTTATGGGTATACTGAGTAGACTCTCAGCTTTCATTCGAAGGTATCCACATTCAAATTGGATGAAGAGTTTACAAGTTTCAGCTCCTTAACATGTGCCAATCTCTTTTAAAGGGACCTAAAGTAATTGGACAATTGACTCAAAGGCAATTTATTGGGCAGGTGTGGGCGTTATTTCATTATCAATTAAGCAAATAAAAGGCCTGAAGTGGATTTGAGGTGTGGTGCTTGCATTTGGAAGATTTTGCTGTGAACAAACAACATGCAGTCAAAGGAGCTCTCCATGCAGTTGACCCAAGCTGTGAAAACAGAAAAAAACCCATCCGAGAAATTGATACAATATTAGGAATGGCAAAATCTACTGCTTGGTACATCTGAGTAAGAAAGAAACACCGGTGAACTCAGCAACACAAAAAGACCTTGACGTCCACGGAAGACAGCGGTGGCTAATGATCGCAGAATCCTTTCTATGGTGATGAGAAACTCCTCATTTTTGCATGTCAACCAAGTGAACAACACTCTCCAGGAGAAGGCATATCGATGTCCAAGTCTACCATAAACAGAAGACTAACAGCAACTGCATGAAAGTAAGTACAGAGGGTTCACTGCAAGGTGCAAGCAACTCATAAGCCTCAAGAACAGAATGATCACGATCTGTATCATGGAGCAGAGAAACGATCACTGAGTTGTCTGCAAACCTGACTATATATCTGTCCTGGTAGAGGCTTTGACACTCATTTGTATAAAGAACAAATCAAAGTGGGGAAAGGACACGCTTGAGGTTAACCGGTGGAAGATAAAAGTACATCTGATGAACTACAGGGTGGGCCATTTATATGGATACACCGTAATAACATGGGAATGGTTGGTGATATTAAAGTCCTGTTTGTGGCACATTAGTATATGTGAGGGGGCAAACTCCTCAAGATGGGTGGTGACCATGGTGGCCATTTAGAAGTCGGCCATCTTGGATACAACTTTGTTTTTCAATAGGAAGAGGGCCATGTGACACATCAAACTTATTGGTAATGTCACAAGAAAAACAATGGTGTGCTTGGTTTCAACGTAACTTTATTCTTTCATGAGTTATTTACAAGTTTCTCTTTGTTCACAGCCATTGACATGTCGAAGAGGTTAACACGTGAGGAGCGGATCGAAATTGTGTTGATATCTGGTGAACGCAGTAACCGGGTCATTGCAGCAGATTTCAATGCAAGACACCCTACGAGACCACCCATCTCCCATGCTACAGTTAGCAAACTGCTTGCTAAGTTTCGTGAAACTGGTTCAGTGTTGGATTTGCCAAAATGTGGACGCAAGAAAACTGTCACCAATGAAGAAACATCAGTGGCTGTCCTAGCTTCATTCAGCAAGAGCCCACAGCGTAACACTTGCCGCATGTCACTGGAGAGTGGCATTAGTCGAACATCCTTTCGGGGGATATTAGCTACTCACAAATGGCACCCTTACAAACTCCAGCTACTGCAGCATCTCAACAAGGATGACCCAGATCGGTAGCACAGAATTTGCAGAATGGGCAAAACAAAAATTGGAACAGGACCCTCAGTTCACGCAGAAGATTTTGTTCAGTGATGAGGCAAACTTTTATGTGAATGGTGAAGTTAACAAACAAAACCACCGCTATTGGTCTGACACTAACCCACATTGGATGGATCCCTCCAAGACTGTTGGAACAACAAAAGTGATGGTTTGGTGTGGTATATGGGGTACACCGATAGTGGGTCCATTCTTCATCAATGGAAACCTCAAGGCCACTGGATATTTGAAATTGCTATATGATGCTGTGTTTCCCTCTTTATGCACTGAAGCTGGAACGTTCCCTGAGTTTTTCCAGCAAGATGGTGCTCCACCACATTATGGGTGCCAGGTCTGAGCATTCCTAGATGAACAGTTTCCTGGAAAGTGGATTGGTCGTCGTGGGCCAGTTGAATGGCCCCCAAGGTCTCCCGATCTGACCCCCTTAGACTTTTATCTTTGAGGTCATCTGAGGGCAATTGTCTATGGTGTGAAGATACGAGATGTGCAGCACCTGAAACTACGGATACTGGATGCCTGTGTTGGCATTTCTCCTGTGGTGTTGCTATCAGTGTGTGAAGAGTGGGAGAAGAGGGTTGCACTGACAATCCAACACAATGGGCAGCACATTGAACATTTTATGAGTGGTCAGAAACTTGTAAATAACTCATGAAAGAATAAAGTTATGTTGAAACCAAGCACACCATTGTTTTTCTTGTGACATTACCAATAAGTTTGATGTGTCACATGGCCCTCTTCCTATTGAAAAAACAAAGGTTGTATCCAAGATGGCCGACTTCTAAATGGCCACCATGGTCACCACCCATCTTGAGGAGTTTGCCCCCTCACATATACTAATGTGCCACAAACAGGACTTTAATATCACCAACCATTCCCATTTTATTACGGTGTATCCATATAAATGTCCCACCCTGTATTGTTGACTCTCACTTTCGGAGGTCTATCCGTTAAAAAGTCAATAAGCCAAGAAATCAGACCAGAATCCAGATTAAATGTACTGGTGAGACATCTTACTTAAAACATGGGGCTGAATTCAATTAAAAGCAGAAGAAAATTCCACAAAGACCAAATGGGAAAAGTTTTGTACACCATCGAGGTGCTTCAGAACCGAGTGGAGCAAGGTGCACACAGCATCCTCTATCTCCCTACCTGTTCTATATGAGAATTGGAGGGGGTCTAATTTTGGCATACAAAACTTCAGTTTTTACAAGTTTCTCAAAAGTTTTCATCACAAGGGAAGTCAAAGCAACAGGCCGAAAATCATTTAAAGATTTAGGTGCCTTAACTTTGGGCACTGGTACAATAATGGAGTCCTTCCAGATTCGAGGAACTACAAAACTCAAGAGACTTTGAGAAAAGAAGAGAAAAAAAATCCCAGCCAACTGCTCCACACAATTTTTAAGAAGATGTCAATTTATTTTATCTAGGTCTTGACTTTTCTTCTCTTTCACCCCCCTAAATAATTTACAAATCAATAATTTCTTTATACTAATAACTGACTGTTATGGGGAAACATCCCTATACTCAGCAAATTCTTTAATAAAATCATGAATGTTAAAACGATTAGAAAACAAATAATTTGCAAGTTGAAGGTTGTACATTCCTCCAAAAGAAATGGGACACTTTTGTGATTGCAAACCAATAATGGACTTAAACCCCTCCCAGCAATGACTGCACTTTGTATTTGTATTTTGTTTTTGTTTTTTTTAGCAAACTTCAGCTCTCTTTTAACTCTGCTTTTGCAGCTCTCTGCTGTGAACAATATCACCACGGTTAAATGTTTCTCTGACTTATAATATTTTTCAAAGCTTTAGACACCCAAGGTTTGTTATTTGGAAATATATGAAATACTTTCCTTGGGATTAACAAGTCCTCAAAGAAATTAATATATGCTCTGACAGTCTATTATTTCATCTAAGTCACCCAATCAGTAAAAGAAAAATAGTCTTAAAGGGTCTGGATGGATCCTTTTGCCAGAGCATTAAAAAGGAGGAAACCAGCATCTGGTGATGTCCATGACTTCGAGACTTCAGGCAATCATTGCCAGCAAAGGGGTTTTAACCAAGTACTAGAAATGAACAATTTAATTTCAGTTATTTAATTTGTCCTATTACTTTTGAGCTCCTGAAATGAAGGCATTGTGTTAAAAATGCTTTAGAGTTCCTCACATTTTTATGCTGTCTTTTTGTTCAACCCACTGAATTGAAGCTGAAAGTCTGCAGTTCAAGTCTGCAATGCATTTGAGTTGTTTCATTTAAAATTCATTGTGGTAATGTACAGAATCAAAATTAGAAAAAAAAAGTTGTTTCTATATAAATATTTATGAACCTAACTGTATGTCTGAAGTTAGCTATACCAAATAAAAGTGGATAAGTTAGCTAACATCATAGGGTACTATAAATCTATTGCTTCTTGTAGCATTAAAACATCTGACTGCCCTGCATAATAATTGTATTGAAATTAAAGTGAGGGTTAAAGTGTCTCACTTGTAGCAAAATGTTGAAAGTTTTACTTTTTCCTCTTTTAACCTGTAGTTTCAAATACTGTTCAAAATCATATATAGTAGTTACTTAGTATTAATGAAGCTATTTAGCTTTGTGATTTACACATAGATCAATATTTACAACTAACAGCTAAGATATATATCACTGATATATATTACTGTGATGGCCTCAGCCACACATTGGTAAGATCAGTCCACACACTCACCTCATTAGTTTTGTTTTGCAGTTAAACATGTATTTCAGTAACGTAATTCATTAACTTCTCTACTTAGGCCTAACAGCAATATTACAAAACGCGCACATAAGAGTACTGTTTGGTTGCTAAGATGTATTCTGTTATATTAATTATGTTTCTCTTTCTTTCAAGTTACCTGGTTTGGGGAGTTGGCTATTTCCTGTCTGGACAAAAGGCGTGGCCAAGGCCTGAGGACTGAGAACCAACCATGGGTTTCTTTTATTGGATTTCTAGTGGTTGTAAATTAATAATTAATTATGTTATCACAAATGTCAAATGAAACATGTCAACATCATAGGTAAAAACCCAACAGCAAGATGGAAATGAAACCTGGCAGTGTCAAGTGCTTTCTTGCAAATGTAAGAATGCCAAAAACATGGAAAAACCAACAAGTCTTTTTCATTTTATCAAAGTTAATATTTATATTTATTTATATTTGTTTGGATGTATGCTGAAATGGGTAAATGCTGGCAGTTCCTGGGTAAAAACCAGGCCCCCGATGAATGAAATTAACGAGTCCCACGGGCCTGGCAAACACTGTCCATGGGATGTATTCTTTCTAGTGTTAATAAGCAGGGGTGTAGTCATGGTCGCATCAATCTATTAGGAAGGTCCTAATCTCCTCTTGTGTCCCTAAGTGTAATTTGATCAATTGCCACTTCATTCAGGGATACTCTAGGTCAGTGGTTCTTAACCTTGTTGGAGGTACCGAACCCCACCAGTTTCACTGAACCCCTCTTTAGTGAAAAATAAAATATGATTTTTTTCAAATCCAAGACATAGATATGTTTTTTACTGGTGCACAAAATGAGCCGTGCATGTCACGGCGGAGGCTCTGCCGAACCCCTGAGACCGACTCACCGAACCCCTAGGGTTTGATCAAACCCAGTTTAAGAACCACTGCTCTAGGTCCTACCTTTGATGACCAAATCCCAATAGATACTCAAGGTTCTTAGGACTTTTTCATGGTCAACAAAACTCTACGTTGATCACCTGGAATCCAATTCACTGTGTTTAATTTGACACTTAAGACCTTATTACAGAAAAAGCACATTACTCTTCCAAACATTTGTCTCAATCAAAGGGAGTCGCCTTTAAAGCATTCAGTCATGTACTCCCTAAACTGCCAGTTAGTAGCAAATTCAGTAGTATGCAGTCAGCTTAGATTTCTGACATTTACTCATAATCACACACAGCACACAGGTGTATCCCTGCAGTCCTCACAAAAGCTGAAAGCAGCACATAAATTCCTTTGCACTAGAGTCTTGGACGCCCTATCTAATTAAACTTACAACTTCAGGAAGATGAAAGGTTAAACAACATAAGTCCCTTGCCAGGATTGTGTAAATAATCCAAAACAAAGACATCATCTTTGCGTTTTTTGGTACCTTTTGCCTAAACAGTGGAATTTAGTTTAAACCTGCAGGAAGAGATTGAGCTGAAGACAACGCAGAAGGCAGGATGTATCTACAATCCCTGGGTACAGTCTCTAAGTACTTCCTTCTGCCACCATCTGGGAGTAGATTTTACATCTAAAATCAGACTGTTCTCAGGCACACGCAGAATGAACTTTACTCTTTAGCTAAAAAAGCAATGAAAAGGAAATTGCAAATTAAAAGGACACAACATTCTTATCTGACAACAAAAGGTAAATGTGAATATATGATGAGAATATGATTGCTGGCCGTTCAGCTCACTGTTCTATAAAGGTTTTACTTTACAGTGTGTTGCATTACAGTTTCTGCCATGACATCTTCTTACTTTTCCACTTGTTTTTAATCATACCAGTGCATCATCAGTCATTTGTAATTCCCAGAGAAGGAATCCAGGTGCAAGTTAAATCTGAGCTTAAATAGTAGATTTACAAGGATAACTACATGACATCACCATAAACTGCATATAACAGATGGTGGTAGCCACTGTGACATGACCTTTTATTTTGTTTACTCCTTTTACATAGTTTTTTTTTTTTTATTTGCCACAGCTTTAAATCCCATCTTCATCATGAGATGGGGTTGGTGTGCCTTGATGAGATTTACATTACACCTTTTCTCCTGAGGACCACGAGATAATGTTGACAGTTTTGGGAGAGCTATCTGCTAATTGGTCCATCTGTATCATATTTCAGTGAGAAAAATGAAATGATTTCTGTGCACAAATACCGTAACAGTGATAAATACTTTTCAGAGGTAGACCTGCTGGTGTGTTTCTGATTAATATAATGTTGAAATGGTTAGTATAATATAATGTCTGACTGTTGGTATGATGTGCTTTTTATGAAATGCTGTGTCAGGTTTATGTCAGATATAACATGGCCTAAACTTTCCAAAAAGAAAAACCTTTCTCTCCCCGGTCCACAGAATATTTTCCCCCCAAATCTTTGGGATTATCAAGATATTTTTTTGGCAAATGTGAGACAAGCATTTGTGTTCTTTTTGGTCAGGAGTCCCCGTGGATGTCATTTTCACCCTGTGTCTTTCTAATTGTTGAATCATGAACACTGACCTTAAATGAGACAAGTGAGGCCGGGAGTTCTTCAGATGTTGTTCTGGGTTCTTTTGTAACCTCCTGGATGAGTCACTGATGTGCTTCTGGAGTAATTTTAGAAGGCACTGTCATTTTCTCCATTAGAGTATAATGGCTCTCACTGTGGTTCACTGGAGTCCCAAAGTCTTAGAAATTGCCTTGTAATCCTCTCTAGACTGATAGATATAAATGACTTTGTTTCTCAGCTGTTTCTTTAGATTGTTGAATGATAAGTTGCATTTTTATATCTTTAGCTTACTTCACCTAGGCCTGGGTGTAGCTAGTGAAATTGAACTTTCCAAAAAATTAATCGCAGTTAATTCATGATTTAACCAGGGGGTGGAATTACTTAATTTCATGTAAGACCAGGTAGGTTTGGATGGCATTTTTCCCAATAATGAATAAAATCATAATTTAAAAAAGGCATTTTGTATTTATTTGTTGTACAATTGACTAATATAAAAAAATTCTAATGATATAAAAGATTTAAGTTTAACAAATATGCAAAACCTGAGAAATGAGGTAAGATAGTTTCACATTGATATCTAGTAACAATAGTAATATTAAAGTTGTGTGAAAGAGCCAATCATTGGAAAGCAACTTCCGTGCTTTGCCTTAGCCCATATGTTTAATTTCAGTCAGAGAGCACACTGGTGCTGTCAGTGTGAGATAAAACGTGGTACTCCATCTTAGATGGGAGACTTTATTGAGCCATACATTTTTAAATCAAATGGATAATTCCAAATTATAAATTCATCAGTTCATTTGTTAATGTTCTCATTTGGGAACATATAACAAGATTTCCTAAAATGCCGGGATTTCTTTTGTTTCAGAATGATGACATGTTGTTCGGTAACCTGCACTACTTTCTGCCTTGTTCTGGCAAAGTGCATTTCCCTCAGGATACTAAACACTGCTGAATCCTGTGTCATGTTTAGTCCTTTGAATGCGAGTGAGAATGCCATTTTTTCCGGCTACTGAACAAACTCAATAAGTGAACAGCTGAGTAGACTGAATAACAAAAGGATACTGCGGTGCATGTAAACACAGTCTTTCATACGTCTAGCCGACTGTGATAAACCATTGTAATGAAGACCAAGGCAGCCAACTATGTTTTACAGAAGAGTAAGTAATAGGAAAATATAAGAGGATAAAAGTCATGATTTATTCATTGATGAAAGAAACCCTGTTATTTTATTTATGATGTCTTTAAATATAGCTCATGTGAATTAAATAAGTGATTGAGAATGGATGTTCCAACCTAGTTTCTTGTGTTACACCCAGGCACAAGCATGATTAGAGTCATCTATTGTGTGCACATAAACACATCAATCGCACATTCACACATTCAAAAACAGACATAAGTTACTGATGGCAGATACACTCCTGAGCCATGCGTCATCTCTTTACTAGCTGACTCACAGCTCCAACTGGGAAACAAAACCTGCTACAAAATGTTATAATTATGTTACAATAAAGTTATAATTATGATAAGTGGTTACTGCTCTTTATGATTAAAAAGGTGATTTCTCATTGGGGGAAAAATGTGCAGGTCTTGGTCTGCAGGATTCAAATTATTATCAAAAGCAGACTGGCGAAATGACACGCAGCTACACGTCACTGGGAGAATTGTCCTTTCACATTCATTTCTCAGTTCATTAAACCCACTTTGTGCTGAGCCGACATGTTAGTCTTTGTATACATGAGTGTTTTCAAATAAATTATTCACAAAAGCCAGAGGTCTTATTGTTTTCTTTTGTTTATTTTAAATTTTATTTATCACTATTGTGTGTGGTTTTTTTACATTCTTAACATTATATTGTAGTTGTAAAACAGGCGGGGCGCACCCTGAACAGATTTCTTGTCTATACAGGGTTAACATATCAGTATATGCCGACTGCAGTGTGGTCCCTCATGTTAAAGGATTTTATTGATTTACACCAATGAGTTATGCTGATGGTCCAATTTAATTGATAGGATGCGGCAACTTTATTATGAGGCTCAAATAGAGATTTATTTGGTAAAAAACAGCTCATAAATGTCTCTTCCGAAAGTAATGTTCCCAACCCCTGACACACATCTGTATGATAAATGTGGAGCTTATGCTGTAACTGTAAATAAGCAAACTTTTGGCTTAAAAGATTTAAATCCAACTAACCATGCTAAAGCTCACTGATGAAGATGTTATAGACTTACATATATATATATATATATATATATATATATATATATATATATATATATACAGCACCACCAAGGCTGGAGACGGAGCAATACTGGAAGAGCATATGGGAGAAGGACGCAACCCATAACGGCAATGCTCAGTGGCTAGTGGATCTGAGGGCAGACCATAGCGACCTCCTGAACAGGGTCCAGTAACCATCACAGTGGCAGATATCCAAGAAAGGGTCTCCAGTATGAAGAGTTGGACAGCACCAGGGCCCGACATGGTTCACGCCTACTGGCTGAAGAAGCTGACTGCACTCCACGGCGTCTGGCAGCACAAATGAACCAGCTGCTAGTTAACGAGAGACACCGGAATGGCTAACCAAGGTCGGACGGTCCTGATCCCCAAGGACCCCAAGAAGGGACCGGTCCCATCCAACTACCGACCAATAACCTGCCTCAGTACTACATGGAAGCTCCTGTCAGGCATCATATCGGCTAAGATGAACAGGCACATGGGTCAATACATGAGCGGGGCACAGAAAGGGATTGGCAAGAATACCAGAGGCGCAAAACACCAGCTACTGGTAGACAGAACGGTCAGCCGAGACTGCAAGACCAGACTGACCAACCTGTGCACTGCCTGGATTGATTACAAGAAGGCCTATGACTCAATGCCCCACAGCTGGATACTGGAATGCCTAGAATTGTACAAGATCAACAGGACCAGCCTTCATCAGGAACTCAATGGGGATGTGGCGTACAACACTAGAGGCCAACTCCAAGCCCATAGCACAAGTCACCATCAAGTGCGGGATCTACCAAGGAGATGCTCTGTCCCCACTGCTGTTCTGCATAGGCCTGAACCCCTCAGTGAGATCATTAACAAGACTGGCTACGGATACCGACTACGAAACGGAGCGGTTGTCAGCCACCTCCTGTACATGGATGACATCAAGCTGTATGCCAAGAGTGAACGAGACATCGATTCACTGATACACACTACCAGGCTATACAGCAATGACATTGGAATGTCGTTCGGACTGGAGAAGTGTAGTCGGATGGTAACAAAAGAGGGAAGGTAGTCAGAACTGAGGGGATTGAACTACCAGAAGGCAACATTGCAGACATAGAGGACAGTTACAAGTACCTGGGGATCCCGCAGGCGAATGGGAACCATGAAGAGGGCGCTAGGAAAGCTGCAACCACCAAGTACCTGCAGAGGGTCAGGCAAGTCCTGAGGAGTCAGCTGAACGGTAAGAACAAGATCCGGGCCATCAACACCCACGCCCTGCCCGTGATCAGGTACCCTGCTGGGGTAATAGGCTGGCCAAGGAGGAGATAGAAGCCACTGACATAAAGACAAGAAAGCTCCTTACCATGCATGGAGGGTTTCACCCCAAGTCCAGCACCCTGAGGCTGTATGCTAAGCAGAAGGAAGGGGCCGGGGACTGGTGAGTGTCAGCACCACAGTCCAGGATGAGACAAGAAACATCCACGAATACATCACGAAGATGGCCCCAACTGACAGCGTGCTCAGTGAATACCTCAGGCAGCAGAAACCCAAGAAAGAGGAGGAAGGCGAGGAACCATCATGGAAGGACAGGCCCCTGCACGGTATGTACCACCGGCAGATAGAGGAGGTGGCTGATATCCAGAAATCCTACCAGTGGCTGGACAAAGCTGGACTGAAAGACAGCACAGAGGCACTAATCATGGCAGCACAAGAACAAGCTCTGAGTACAAGATCCATAGAGGCTGGGGTCTATCACACCAGGCAAGACCCCAGGTGCAGGCTGTGTAAAGATGCCCCAGAGACAATCCAGCACATAACAGCAGGGTGCAAGATGCTAGCAGGCAAGGCATATATGGAGCGCCATAACCAAGTGGCGGCATAGTGTACAGGAACATCTGTGCCGAGTATAACCTGGAAGTCCCGAGGTCAAAATGGGAGATGCCCCCAAGGGTGGTGGAGAATGACCGAGCTAAGATCCTGTGGGACTTCCAGATGCAGACGGACAAAATGGTGGTGGCTAACCAACCGGACATAGTGGTGGTAGACAAACAGAAGAAGACGGCTGTAGTGATCGATGTAGCGGTTCGAATGACAGCAATATCAGGAAGAAGGAACACGAGAAGCTGGAGAAATACCAAGGGCTCAGAGAAGAGCTCGAGAGGATGTGGAGGGTGAAGGTGACGGTGGTCCCCGTGGTAATCGGAACACTAGGTGCGGTGACTCCCAAGCTAGGCGAGTGGCTCCAGCAGATCCCGGGAACAACATCGGAGATCTCTGTCCAGAAGAACGCAGTCCTGGGAACAGCTAAGATACTGCATGGTGGGACCCTCAAGCTCCCAGGCCTCTGGTAGAGGACCCGAGCTTGAAGGATAAACCGCCCGCAGGGGCGTGCTGGGTGTTTTTTTTATATATATATATATATATATATATATATATATATATATATATATATATATATATTTTTTTTTTTTTTTTTTTTTTTTTTTTTTTTTTTTTTTACTTTACTCCATAAATTAGTCTAAAAATGTATTTTTTTCATCCAAAGCTACATCAATCAAAACTATGAATAACCTGTGAATAGAAAATACACGTGTTATCATGGCTTTTGACTGTTTCAGAGGTTCGTTTACATAGGGTGACCAACTGTCCTCTTTTCCCTGGACATGTCCACTTTTTACGTTCTGTCCGGGGCGTCCGGGGGGGGTTTGAGATAAAATCCAATAGTCCGACAGAGGACCCATGTGTGTGACGTCATCCCCGAGCTGCTGCTTTGTGAGCGCTTGTTCTGCACTCACGGACGGGACAGACAGCGCGCAGCAATGCCCCTAATGATGTTTAAAAGATCCCGAAGCGCAACTGCATCTTTTCAGACGAACTGCAAAAGAAATTTCCCTCTTACCGGCCCAGTACTGGTAATTTTTCTTATGCAGATGAGGCATTATTTCTGTACCATTATTTAATTCCAGAGGCTTTTAAGTTATTATTATTTTTGCACTTGTTGACTTGTAAAAGCCTATATGACATTTTTTATTTCACAATTCATTAACCGCACAGAGAAGGCATCGTTTAAATATGTTAAATATGTTTCTTTAAGCAAGTTCTTCATGACTGATCCAAGTGTCCTCTTTTTCGGAAATCAAAATATGGTCACCCTAGTTTATTTTATTAGCTTTGTTTATTTTCAGCTTTAGCTTTAGTTTTTTTTTGTTTCTACCAACTCCTTATTTGTGATATATGCAGCTCTTTAGCCCACTGTGTCTGTTGTTAACTTGGAAATTAATGCTGTTCAACCCCTTTTTAAATGTTCACATTTCATTCGATGAAGAAAATATTCATGTGAAAATAGTCTGTTAAAAAACTAAGTAGACTTTATGATTTGGTAGTTGGTAGAACCACGTTTAGCAGCAAGAACTTGAAGTAATTGTTCTCTGTATAATGTTTTCAATCTCTCACATCATTGTGAAGAAATCTGAGTTCACCTTTTTTGTACAGTGTTGCTTGGGATCATTGTCCTGAGGCATGACCGAATTTTGGACAAGCTTTAGCTGTTGGAGACATGATCTCACGTTTGCCTCTAGAATACTTTGGTGTACAGAGGAGTTCATGGTTAACCCGTAACTGCAAGGAGCCCAGGTCCAATAGCTGTGACACAAGCCCAAATCTTCACTCCTCCACCACTGTGCGTGACAACTGGTATGCAGTGTTCATGCTAATATGCTGTTTCTGATTTTTACATGACATGCTCCACTCCATTTTGGTCTTGAATGTCAGATGCAACTTTGCAAACCTATGCCGTGCTGCTATACTTCTCAGATATAAGAGCCTTTAGTAAACAGCCTGAGCACTGCATGTCATGGAGCTTTCAAAAGAGTTACAATGCCCCCCTTAGCCCATATGGGATGATTCAAGATACCTGACCTGTGTTTTTGTCAGAAATTTCACGGTGAATTAAATTGTAGATTGAGTTGAAAAGTTTGACTACATTAAGGTTTTTCTTTTCATGCTCAGATTCTTGAACATATTAAAGACTAAAACTTTAAAGAGAGCCTTGCACTGAACTATTGGCCCTAAAGCCACACGGGCAGGTTATCACATTCACATCCTGTGCCTTTGTGTCACTTTGCCATCTTTTTTTTAATGAAATTAAAACACTCTGATGCATTTCTGATGAGGGTTTTGAGGGTGGTCCTAAATTTTTTATTTTTCAATATTTGAAGTCCACTAACTATAATTAGAGTACTGTCTGGTCATTCATATAGTCAGCATAGCTCAGAGGCAGCTGTTTCAAGTAATACAACTCTGGTGGACATGGACTGTGTCATTCATTACCAGAGCTTTTTTCTTAGAGTCTGTAAATGTGTAAAGTTGCAGTAGAACCAGCAAAATGGAAACACCATGTTCTGCATGTCCCTCTGCACTGCGCTGATTACCAGGCAGACCAACTCCAATATAAGCCATTAACTTGCTGTTGTCTTGTCTTTAGCACTATTGTGTGTGCTTAGGCAAGCCACTTAACACTCTCCAGTTCCACGAGCAAATCTCTGCACCACACATTGTACCACTACCTCATCACTTGCACTGTGCGCTTGGTGCCAAAGTAATGTGTCTGTAAATGGAGGCATAGCAGCCAAATTCCAAATTAACTGACCCTGGAGCAGACCCAGAGTATCTGCCGCTCCCAAGCACCAGAAGCTTTAAGAAAATCTGGACTTAGGAAGCTGCCAGAGAAACCATCTGTGTGCTGTGACTGCATAAGCTCCATCAGCTGTGCTGTCACCCTTATCGCTGCGCCTCCATCTTAGCTTCAATATTTGAAAACTAAATGAATGCAAAGAGTAAGTCCCCTTTATAAATTCAGTATTCATGAAGGCCAGACTATCTAATCATATATTTTGACTGCATCAGTAGAATCAAATTCCCTTAAATGTGATCAATGTGATCTTAGATGGTACTCCTTCCACCTTGTGTAGATTCCAGTAAATTTGAGAAAGTAGAAGGAAACACATTAACAGCTACTGGCTTTAATAAGCATTCGAGTGTGAATGCATGTTCATCAGAGCAAATTAATGCATATACTAGGCAGTCTCTTTTTTTGCTTTGTCACCATTTCTTATATTTATAAAGGCACTAGTTATTGCACTGCAGGTAACTTCAATTCAGTTCAATTCAATTTTATTTATACAGCGCCAAATCACAACAACAGTCACCTCAAGGCGCTTTATATTGTAAGGTAAACCCTACAATAATACATACAGAGAAAAAACCCAACAATCAAATGATCCCCTATGAGCAAGCACTTTGGCGACAGTGGGAAGGAAAAACTCCCTTTTAACAGGAAGAAACCTCCGGCAGAACCAGGCTCAGGGAGGGGCGGGGCCATCTGCTGCGACCGGTTGGGATGAGAGAAGGAAGACAGGATAAAAGACATGCTGTGGAAGAGAGGGAGAGATTAATAACAAGTATGATTCAATGCAGAGAGGTCTGTTAACACATAGTGAGTGAGAAAGGTGACTGGAAAGGAAATACTCAGTGCATCATGGGAATCCCCGGCAGCCTACACCTATTGTAGCATAACTAAGGGAGGATTCAGGGTCACCTGATCCAGCCCTAACTATATGCTTTAGCAAAAAGGAAAGTTTGAAGCCTAATCTTAAAAGTAGAGATAGTGTCTGTCTCCCGAATCCAAACTGGAAGCTGGTTCCACAGAAGAGGGGCCTGAAAACTGAAGGCTCTCCCTCCCTCCCCTCCCAACTTCACATCAAACTAATGAAAAACTATTGGTAGTTCTGAGAGAAGACTAATTTACCTTCATTTTAGCTTCAGCGTTATTGTAAATAATTTATTATAATCTAGGCAGACATGTAAGTGTTTGGTATGTTGCACATTTTTCTCATTTTTGAATGTGCTTCAGCACCTTCAGTTTGAAATACAGTAATGGGTTATAAAATGTGAACTGGATAAGATCCTCTATAGTGAAATTGAATGTAGTCCATTGTGTATGCTACTCGGAACGGCGAATGACAAAATCAGGGGGAAGTTTGCAAAGCAGCTCTACAGGCTGTTAACGTTCTGTGCAAGGAAGTGTGTCCTTTAGGATCACCAATACAGCCCCATTTAAGACTCAAGGGCAGTGGACGAAATTACTGGAATATGTGTCATTAGACCACCTAGCATGCAAGTTACATAATAAGGACAATGTGATTGGATGGTGTACGCAGGTTTATATATTTCTGCTATCACGGGCCCTGGTCTACAATGTAAGCATGCCATTGCTACTTTACATATGAGTATTGCTAACTTTATCTCATAATCAGTGTCTGGACTTTCTTTGGCTTTTCTTGGGTTTCTATCACAGCACATGAGTAAGATACAGCCCTTTTCATTCAGAAGTAATTTGGCACTTGTTATGTTTTGTTTTTGCGTGGTTTTTGGTGGGTGTGTGTGGCTCAAGTACAAAAATGCTCTCCAAGAGTTTTCATTTAGGTGTAGCAGTCTTGTCGATATCGGAAGAAAAGAGGGTATGAGAGTATGAAAAAAAAGCTATTGATAGTAAACTCTTGCAATATTACAGGTGAGTTTACCAGGAATTAATTTGACAGGTTTCACCAAAATATGACAAGCCAGAAAAAGAAGTGACAAAGTTCTTTGAAGCGATTACACAGAACCTGTGTGCCATAAATGAGTGAGTCTACTCCTCTTACACAGAGCAAAACTGAAGGCAAAGATCGGAAAGATAGCAGGGAAGATACAAAGCTTTTTTGATATGTGTGGATCAAAGAGGTAGTGACTGATTGCAATACATTTTCCTAAAACATTTACCCAGCATTAATTATTTTATGCTTTTACCTGCACTTCTGTGTATTATAACGATCAAAATAAAGCAGAGACTTGGGACACACTGCTATTTCCTCCCCACTCCTGCGCCTCGATTTCCATTGTTTAATATGATCATTGTCTTTTGAGCTCAAAAAATATTAAATAAAACCCATAACTCTGTTTGTTTTTCCTCTGTGATCCCTGAACTTATGGATTATTAGCTTTCATTGAGAAATGCATCTTGCTGCTTAAGTAAAGATGACTCTGCTGCAAACACAGCTGTTTGGGGTTTTGTGCACAGTGAATTGTGGAAATGTTCAATCCAGAGCTTCAAAACAATGAAAAGTACAGAGACCTCCTTTTTATTAACTTCATTGTCTGCGGTGTTGATGCCTCTATTTTATTTTTCCAACTACTACCAGGCTCTGTTTGTGAGGTTATTCTTGGTCAAAGTCTCAGGTACTGTACACAGTGGCCACACTGGCATTTGTAGGAGAATATCAGCTTATTTGAGTGTTTGTGCTGTTAAGCTATATACATTCCTGTAACCATTATAGGGTAAAAAAAAAAGCAGAAGAAAATGAAATACTCTGTGGAATGAGTCACTGTTAGCACTGTCAACCATTACAACAGCCAGGAATTAATTCAGGGAAGACATCACATTTATAGTTGACAGAGATTTACATACAGTGAGGGAAATAAATATTTGTTTCCCCTGCTGAATTTGGAAGTTTGCTCACTTACAAAGAAATAAATCATCTCATTTTAATAGAGAGAGACAAAATGTCAACCCAAAATCTCAAAGCTATTTGCATGTCAATACATGAAATAAATATTTGATCCCCTACAACCCAAACAGAATTCTAGCTCCCACAGATTAGTGATTGCAGTCAGTTAATCAATTACAGATACTCCTGATCTCAGTTTGTTATGTGTGTAAAGCACACCTGTCCACAGAATCAATTTCTTCCACCCTCTCCTACACCATGGGCAAGACCAAAGAGCTGTCATCAGAGGACACCAAGAACAAAATCATAGACCTGCGCAAAGCTGTCAGTCACCTGTGATCTGGAGTCCGTGCGAAAGATCTTGGCTCATGGATGAAAATGATCACGAGAAAGGTGGTGGATCACCCCAAAACTACATGGGAGAGCTTGTTAATGATCTGAGGGTGGTTGGGAGTACAATCACCAAGAATTCCATTGGTAACACACTACTAATCTACTAGGTTTTAATCAGAATGGTACCGTTGTTGGGTTAGTTCTTAGTTGCACTGCATCATATGATAATAATTAAAAGCTGCACTTCAGAAGTTAGCAACGGCTCATGGTCAAAGCACCATTCATTTTACCTGAATTACCAGGCAGTTTTGGTAGCCACCAGCAAGCTTCTGGCATAATTCTGGCTGAATATTTGAGCACTCTTCTTGGCACAACTGTTGCACTGCTTAGTAGTTTCCTGAGAAGAATACAGGTTTACAGTATAGTCCACAAATTTTCAAATGATTTGAGGTCATGGTCCAGAAAGCTCAATGTCAGCGAGCTTTATAAATTCCAAAACCGGTTTTGATTTGTGTTTGAGATAATTGTCCTGGCAGAACACCTAACTGTGTCCACGTTTCAGCTGTCTAGCTGCTGATTTGAGGTGATGTTGAAGAACTGGGGTAGAGTAGAAAATAGCCAGTCATTAAAAGTTTAAAAATGATTACAGTAACTTACAGGTTTAGAGAAATATCCAGTGTCCAAAAAACGCGGGCAGAGAAGAGAGTGGAGCCATGCGTGGCTTCTCGCATATTTAAGTTTTTAAAGCAATTCAAGTAACAGCAGCAATTATGAGACAACAGTGGGCTGCAATGAAGGACTAAAACCAGAAGGAGGCAGTAATGAAACTTAAAGGGATAGCAATTTAATGAAACTCCGTAGACGAAGAAGAAGAATCCCAAGCCCCAGTGGAGCAAGCTTTCCCCCTGCTGGGGGAGTCGCGTGACGCCTGCAGATTATCTAAGAGCTCGCGCACAGGGACATATACAGTCCATCATGAGTGCTGCTATGAATTTTAAAAAATGCGGCTCTGTGCTGATTACTGGAGCCAGCCGGGGCCTCGGGCTGCAGTTAGTGGACAGTCTGGCAAGTGGACAGTTTTCACCTGGAAAGATAATAGCCACGTGCAGAAACCCTGGTAACGCACAGGTAAACACCAACACGAAACTCGCTGTGTGCATTGATGGCTAGCAGTAATGGAACAAAGCTGATGGACCACTCCAAAGACAGCTATTTGGATAATACAAGTGTGTATGTTAACTCCCGAGAATAGTCAAACAGTGATTCTTCGTATTTCAGTCAATGTCGCTTTGGTCGCGTTTAAGTAATCCGTCGGCGCATGCGTATTTGACTCATCTGTGAAGACAAGTGAATATAACACGCTGAAACGGAATAATTTCCCCCCTTTAGTTAAAAAAATAGGAATGGAAAAATATCTTCCAAAAAAGTATGACTCGGTTAAAAAAACGCTAAATATGAACATTTCGCATAAGTTTTACAACTTATTCATAAAGTAAAAGAAGAGGTTAGGTATTTATTGAAAAAGATGTCATATTTTAGTAAATGTGTAAGAAAAAAGTGATGTACACTATATTGATCTTTTCTTTAAAAAACCCACAATTTTAATTAAAATATGTTCTTAACAAAAATATGTTAAATTTAAGATTATTTCAAACATTGTCATGTGTAGGATAAAGGCTAAATAAAGACTTGTTTCCGCCAGCGCTGATCCATGTTTAAAGTGTTTGAGTAAAAGCTCATCCCAGACCAAACTGGTCACGCCTGGTGGCTCCCTGTCCCTGGGCCCGTTTCTGCTGGAGGTGTCTTCCTGTTAAAAGTCTGCTTTTCCTTCCCACTGTTGCCAAGTGCACGCCCATAAGGTCTTCTGATTGTTTCTGATTATTTTATTGTAGGATCCTTACCACATTAATTAAATTCAATTTTATTTTTAGCTAAATTTTTGGAGTTTGTTAATCTAAATCTAACAAGTGGCAACAATCTCAGTATACATGGGTAACATAATCTGAAATTACTTTGGCCTGTATGTTATAGTGGAATCTGTATGTGAGAGAGAGCAAGTCTGTTGGGATCTCGCATTGTGTTACTTGTCGTTGTGCTTTTGTATCCTAATCCTATCAGCAGCTTTTGTGTCTTTATGCAGCATTAAAAATACAGCAACATTTCTTTTAGGTGACATGTTCAAACAACACTCCACTGACAAGGCAAACATGTTGACATTCAAGTAAGGAAAAAAGTACACTGGCCAGTTATTCTCCTCCTTTGAGCAAACACTGATGGTCACCAGAGGGCTGTACTATGAAGCAGGATTTATGATTTAGTCGTGTTGAGCCTGAATTTTAAATGTCAGAAAGGTGGTGGTTTAAAATTGATACTTTTTAACTTTTCTTGACAATATGCTCTGAGTGCGATATGGATTTTCTGAGGAAGAAATGCATTTTGCATAAACAACCTGTGTATTTGTCACATTGCTGTAAGTGCCGCTAATAATAGAAAATTGGCTTTTTTGCATCAGAAAATATGCACAGTGTCTGAATCAGAAAGCCTTTGTTACCGGAGAAAGTTGGAAACCAATTTTCATCATAGCCGGTAAGGTTTTCTTGAGCCAGTTAACACAAACAGACCCTGGCTATCTGAGCTTGGTTTGTAGTACACCCCTCAGTTAACATAGAAATAAACAGGATCAAGACATCCCCCCTCACCGCTATCCGACTGTGATTTTGACCTACAGAAACTTCAGGAACTGGCAGAGAAGCATCCCAACATCCACATAATCACTTTGGGTAAGACTGAGAAGAACATTGTTTTCTGTGTATAGACAGAAAAATTTATGAAAACTTAAAACACAAAATCACACTCTTTACGACAGGCCATCGGCCACTTTGTTAGATACACCCGTTCAAATGCTTGTTATTGTAAATATCTAATCAGCCAATCACATGGCTTAATGCAATTCATAGTATTTAAGATCTGAGCCACATTTCATGATCACCTTGTCCTTTTATGATTCTTTAGCCCCCAAAAATCTTGTTGCTGAGAGCATTGCATGATTTTCTTTATGTTCAGCTTTGATTAGTTTATGTCTCTTTACTAGATGTAGTGAACCAGGAGAGCATAGAGAAGTCTGTAGAAGAGGTGAGCAAGCTGGTGCAAGAAGAAGGTCTGAACTGCCTGATCAACAATGCGGGCATCAAAGTGGTGGCCGACTTTCATTCTGTTACCGCCGAGATGATGATAGAAAACTTCCACACCAACACTGTGGCTCCTCTAATGATCACTAAGGTAATTTTTATTTATATATTGTGTGCCTCTTGCCACATTCTGTGCTGTGAATCAGCTCCTTAGTAGCTCTGAAAAAGTTTTGTTTGGAACCTCTTACATCACCAGACAGTGAAATAACCAAAAGAAAAGAGCCCAGCGTTCTGTTTTCCTCAGTCGCCGCGAGCAGGACCCATGAGTGTTTCATTTCCTCAGTGCTGGAAGCCAACATAAAGACATGACCTTGATGGACAGAAGTAACAAAACCCTGTTGCCTGGGGCAGACCGAATGCCATAAATATTAATTAAAAGTCAATTATTTTGTTGGCCGCTGATTTTAGGGTGGACTACAGAGTAACCCTCCTGTGCTGGTAAAACTCAGGCACTGATCAGAAGCGTGGCAGCATGGCAGATTGTTCCTGACACACAGTTTGCTTCTGTTAAAGAACACTTTCTGCAACTGCAAGGCCAAATTGCTGCCCGGAGGTCTTCTATAATCGCCGTCTGTAAAGTTGTAAATGTGGTTTGAAATCAACACTACATCACATACTTTAGAGCAGACGCCTGCTTCTCAGCCCTCTCTGCAGGCTTTGGGAGATAATTACACTTCAGATTGTAACAGAACTGAAAATGTCATCTTAGGTCTTTGTTTGTTTTTTGTTTCTCCCAGAGAGTTTTAATGACTGAATGACTAAATGATTAATCAGTAATTTGAGGAAAAACTTGTTTTAACCTATAAAAACCTAAAAGGGTGTAGCTGTCATTTGTCTTAAAAATGCTTGTTTTTAAATAGAGTTGCGTTGTGGAGAATCAAGCAGTTTGAAGCTGTCTGGCTGTATTATTAGTTTTTTTTGTTGATCTCTGCTTCAACTTGTTGATTTTTGTTTTTCTTTTTTGTTTTGAATATTTGTTTTGATTTTATTTATTTTTTTAAAAAGCAAAAAATAATAATTAAATAAAAGTAGAATATTTCAGTAGCATCAGTAAAGTTTGAGAAAATTGAAAAAGTGTATGTGGAGAATTGTGGCTTTTTGGCTGCTACATGGAAACGCTGCCACCAGAGGGCAGCACTAGCATCATCTCTAAACACATACAGTGTAAAATGTGTCAGTTTGACAAATTCATATTTAAAATGTTAAAAGTATAATAATCAGCATGCTACACAGCATATGTAAATATAAATATTAAACTACTAAAACAAAAACTATAAATTTTATAGTTTTTTAATAATTTTAAACCAGTCATAAACTGTGACTTTATTGGTGCTTCCAGCTATAATGTGTGTGTCTTCTTTTTTCTGCCAGGCTTATCTGCCTCTTCTAAAGAAAGCTGCGTCCCGAGGAGGGGCAGGAGGCTCAGCTACAATGGGAATCCAGAGGGCAGCGGTTATTAACGTGACCTCACTCCTGGGCTCTGTGGAGCTCGCCTGGGGTGAGAGAGCCAACAACTTCAAATGGTACCCCTACAGGACATCCAAGGTATTGTTACTGTGATTTAAAGAATAATTACAGTTTATTTAAGCTGTGAGTATTTCGCATTAATATTGCTGTTATAGGTGTGTGGGCCATGTTCACTTTGCACTTTCAACCACTGTTAGAGAATTGAGGAAAATGTGGAGTTGCACGAAACATTCAGAACAGTAATTATTGGCTATTAGCAGCTAGCAGGAGCTCCCAGCAGCTTCCAGGTTAAAGGAAAGAAGAGTTATTAGATAATACTGCATAATAAAAAGTAACGGACTGCTAATCAGTTAACTTGGGTTAACTGTACTGTAATATGAGTATGAAAAGAGGGGTCAAGGGGAAATTCATTTTCTTTGTGTTTCATGGTAACCTGTTTGTGCTTGTCATTTTAGAGTGCCCTAAACATGGTTAGTCGCTGCATGGCTGTAGACCTAGAGCCAGATGGGATTCTCTGTATGGCTATACACCCCGGCTGGGTACGCACTGACATGGGGGGGTCAGAGGTAAGGGCCTACTTTAAATGACATAATCGATAAGGAAGGCTGTACCTTCCTTATCGAAGTAGTTAAAAGGACTCAAATATAAGCTGCTGCTTGTAACTATATAAAGTCCAGATCCAAAATAACAAAAGCCTATTGGTTTTAACAAACAAAAAAAACCCCAAAGAGTCTAAAATACAAAATACAAAGCGCACAAAAATAAAAGCAACAGTTGCCAGCGTGTCCCGGGGCAGATCCAGGACACGCTGGAGAGATTATATCTCTCGGCTGGCCTGGGAAGGCCATGGTGTTCCCCCAGACAAGCTGGAGGAGGTGGCTGGGAAGAGGGAGGTCTGGGCTTTTCTGCATGGGCTGCTGCCCCCGCAACCCGGCCTCGGATAAGTGGAAGAAGATGGATAGATGGATGGTTAAAACACATTATGATGCAACAAAGGGCACAGGCAAACTGGGGCTAAAAATAAACATGAAGTAATGAGGAGAGCAGAAACGTAAGAGAAGCTAAACACAGCTGAGCACAGTCAAAGTAAATGAGGAGGTTAAACTACAAACAATACACAAAGAGTGTGATTAGCGAAGTAAAATGGAAAATCAAAGAAAAAATAAATCTGAGTGAACTTAACTCAGGACAATAAGATAGACGGAGACACTGAGGGATCAAACAAACTCTAATACAAATAGAAACTCAAACTGTGAGCTGAAGACTGAGTAAAAGACGTGAAACCTGAAAATATAGATGATTGCCAAAGAGACCCAAAGAGAGACCTAACATAATAATAAACAAGAATGAATTTGAATAACACTCCAAAACACACAAATACCCTGAGAACAGACCTGGGATCATGACAGAAGCGTGTGTTTCACATGCTTTTGTGTTCTCTCCATCTCTTTCCAGGCTCCACTGAGTCCCGAGGATAGTATTTCTTCCATGTTGTCTGTGATTGGAGGGCTAACTGAAAAGGACCATGGCTCATTTCTGAACTTTACAGGAGAGCAGATACCTTGGTGAACTTGATGTCCATCAGTTATGAGTAGGATGACTGAGAATTCTTAACTCATCCTAATGGTTATTGCTTTTACACTAACTATGCAAGAATGAATGTAACTATGGCTTTTATTGTGCTGCATTCCACTTTATAGGAGCGTATCTACTAGAGATGGACCGATCCGATATTACGTATCGGTATCGTGCCATCTCTAGTATCTACTAGAGCTTTTTCCAAACCATTTTGCTCTGTCCCCTTCAAAAAGTGCACTGAGCCCTGCGGTCAGGGAAGCGCATGTTGTGTTGCTAAGAGAAAATCACAGACTAGAGTTTACAAATGTTAGCACAAACTCCATGAACTTTTCATCGCTTAGGGTGGGCCTGCTGTGTATTTTTTGGGGCAAAAAATAAAAAACTTTATCTGCTACTTGTCTAGCTAGCTCACTAGCTTATGACCCACTTTTTAGCCTTACTTTATTAGACTTTTGGATTGTCTTGCCGTGAAATAACACCAGCCGTGGTGCAAATGGGTTCTCGGTCCATCAGTGTCTTCACAATGATTACATGTACAACAGATATCCAATAAAATATCCTACATAGGGACTAGGTTAGCAGCAGTTTGCAGATTTGCCCTTAAACCATGGTATGACGATTAACGGCCGTATGATATTTGCATTTAATTTGCCCATAGTCATCTTGGTTGCTTGGAGAACAGTTACATCAAGCTAGTGCACTTCTCCTGTTTGCATTCCTTAAAAAAAAAGAAGTAGGGTTTATTATTTATTTATTTTTATTGAAAGGTTCTGCTGCTTTTCCCCTTATTTTGTTTGCTCCAATGGGAAACTGTAAAGATGGAAGTCTTTTTACACATATTTGCTTTAAAAATTGTTTCAATTTTCAGTTCTAATAAATAATTTATTCAAACAAAACTATCTTTTGGTTTATTCCTTAAAGAGTTATTGTAAATAATATTTATAAACTATGAAATGAGGTATGTTCATTTCTTCAGTTTTTTTTGTATAATTTTCTAAGCACATAAAGTAAATGACACCACAAAAGCAGGCAGGCAAATGCACAAGACACTTAGTCTGTAGACTTACAGAATAAGAGTTCCTAAGACTAGGACAGAAGCGATAACATTCATCAATACCATTAAGAATACTAAGTTTATATATGGGTGCCACTGTTTAAGTAGTGGAAATGGATGTAAAGCTTAGTTTTAATATAGTTCATTAAGTGTTTTAGGTTGTCTCAAATGTATCTACTTTCTTGAGTTTAAGATGATGCATTACTTCCCTCAGTCAGTGAGCCCAGCTCAGTGAGCGAATCCAGTTCAGGAGACTCTTTGTTCCTAGGAGATACTTGTTGTTCTACAATGGCAAATATGGCTACAAGTGATTGGTTATTTAGTTGAATAATCATTTTAAAAATGTGTGACAGTGTTTTTAAGATTCAACTCCAATACATACAAAAATTAGGACACTGGCAGAAAGACTGTCAAAGAAGCTGGGACCCAGTCTCGGTCTGTTGCATGTTGAGTCTGTGCTTGTAGACATTTTAGTGGATTTAGCTTTGCAAAACAAAGGTGTAACAATTCAAGTCCACAATGCCGTTAGTTATTGTACCTAGAAATTCTCATACCATTGCAACCCTAATAGGGAGCTAAAAACATGAACAGCTACAAAGAATGTGGGAAAAGGTTGTAAAGTACATAGGGATGGGTATTGATAAGATTTTCACGATTCCTATTCCATTTTCGATTCTTTATCGATTCTTATTTTTTAAAAAAGAGAACGCTAAGGTCGATTAGCTTAGAACTTTGTTTTATATCTTCTCTTTGAACAAGATAGAAATTTAGGAGTAACATGGCCTTACAAACCCAACAGTGAGATCTTAAGCGATCCAGTTTTCGGCTCTTCAATGGGGTGTCACAGGGTCCCCAGGAAAAAAAATTGTAAATGTAAAATAAAATAAATATTCTTAACATAAATTATTTTGTAGCAATTACACAAGAATATCCAGTAATGTCCCTGCCTACAATTAAACACATTCACTTACCGAAAATCGGGGGCATCTGCTGTGGCAAATGGGTGCAAGCCTTTGACCACAAACTTAGTCACTGTTCGGTGACATTCGTCTATCCTGGACTAAAAGGAGACGCTACCGGTAGACTGCAGCAAGAACTGCCAGCCAGACTCTGTCTGACTCTGTCATCATGGTCACCTAAATGCAGCCCACAGTAATGGCAGGTTTTGTAATAAGGCAGATCGCGCTAACATAATATGCACTGTTAGCTGATTATTTACCTGCCGCATTAAGTGTTACTTGATAGGCCAATTTTTACATACATTTCCTTTTCCCCTTTGCAGGCCTTGCTGTCAGCAGGCAGTCCTGCAACATAGTAGGTGACCATTCTGCGAGACAATGTCAAGGGAAGTGTTTTAAGACAAACAGGTCATGATCCTGCCTAACCTTTAAGCTGTTGAAAGTACGTTACCACTGTCATTTTATAACACCTGTATCTGCAGCCAGCTTGGCCACAGAGATGATAAAGCAGAGCTGAAACTGAACATGCAACTTAGAAAATGTTTATTTTCCAAGTTTCAATTGTATTTTCCAAGTTTCAGTAATTCAGTTGTGAATTATCTAACTCAGTAAACAGGCCTGCAGAGGAATCCTTATGAAGAAGACAGGTTGGGATCAGGTCACACTGAGCTAAGCTCTCTGAAATGTAATTCGTATCTAATCAAACCAGTCTGCCCAGAATGGTGTGTTGCTAGTCATGTGCTAGGTGAAAGAGAGAGAGAGAGGGAGGGAGGGTGTCTGTGTGTGTGTGTGTGTGTGTGTGTGTGTGTGTGTGTGTGTGTGTGTGTGTGTGTGTGTGTGTGTGTGTGTGTGTGTATAGAGTGACCAAAGTAGGAGCAACAGTTACATGATAAGGTACTAGTTTGAATTTCTCTTTGCAGACAAGTTCTTTTGTTTCTGTGGACATGTAAGCACTCACACAATGGATTTATAGCACAGGAAAAGAAAAGAAGAAAAAGGAGACCTCAGTTTTTAACTTATCACAGGTAAATATTTAACTGTCCTTAAAGTAATTTTAGCCACGATTCAAGCAGCAACAGACGGTCTGTACAGTAGTGAAGTGTACATCTGTTTTTACCTTTTACATTTCCTTTTAAATTCTCTGACCTAGCAACACATTGTATAATTGCCTTAGATTTTTCGTTGTCTTAATAGAAACATTAGGTACTACTTTTTCCGTCGTGTTTTGCATAGAGCAGGTCCGGTTTGACTAAACCATCTCTGATAGGAGTTAAGTATGTTTTAGAAAAGAGATACAGCTGTACTGTTTTTTCTTCACTAGAGGAAACGCTCAGATAATAGCAGGGCGTTTGGACATTTGGTAGGTATTTAGTGTGCACATGTCTAGAATTCTTGGTAAAGGTACAGGTGTAAAACTTTGTTAATGCCACTAACTGTATATGACAGCTTTAGAAGAAAAATAAGATTTTTCTTTTTATTGTTTTTCTTTTTGCAAATTGAAGAAGGTTGTAGAAAACTGATCAGGCTGTGCTTTACCACATTCAACATGAAGGAAAACAAAAGTTAAGCTGATATATGTCTAGACTCATTTGGGCTTTATTACACAAAGAACTTTATATATTATGCACATAGAATCCAAATTTTAGTGGCTCAAAACTGGACTGTGGATTCAATTAGTTAGGCCAAATTATAACAACAGTCGCCACCAACAAGAGCATTGTTTTTTCCTGTAATGCTTGTTTGATTTACTCTTTGAGGACAACCCAGTTAATGGGGGGGGAGGGGTTGTTGTTGTTATTTTTACTTTTACTAGAAAGTTTTCAGTGACAAAGACCAATGACTACTACAGCTTAGATTTAAATTTTTTGCCAGTGATCTGTCACTGAGTGTCCTTGCTATACTAACAATGTGTTGATCCGTATTATTAGCCATTAGTCTAAAAATAGGAGAATACAATTTTTAAAAATCCAGTTCCCAAGTGTTGTCATACACATGCAGTCTGAAACTGTAATACATTGAGCAAGATTAATACATTCTTCCTTACATGACTAACTAGATGATCATTTCAAAACCAGTGCTGAATATTTTTGTAAATTTCACTGAAGGTACTTAGTATTGGTTACATCAGAAACCTTGTATTGTTAGCATATACAGTGCATAACAACAATTAACAATAGAAAAAATCTATACAATTAAAAAAAAACTTTCTCCCATCTGGGAATGCAAGTAAATAACTTAAAATAACTTTAATCCACACATGCTCTGTGCTCCTGTATTGCAGAGGTATGTGCAGGGCACATGGCGGCAGAAAGCCATGGTGACTCTTATAGACTACCCAGCTCCTATGGAGCTGTTTTCAAAAGCTGGAGAGCTGAGAATGCCATTTTCTGATGTGGTCAAATACGGCATTCTGGGCATCTCCATCACTCTCCTACTGCTGGCTCTGGGCATCTTAGCCTGGCAGATCTACAGATTCTGCACAGAGAAATACACCCATACATACACCCAGCAAGATGCAGGTGAGTAGGAATTACATTACAATTAGACACAGTGCAGTGCATATTGACAAGCCAGAGTGACTGTGAGACAAATTATTAAGTGCATGGTTGTGTCTGTTTTCTGCAATAGGGCATAATGATTTGCTGTATTCAGACGAAGGGCCAACGACAACAGGAAACTACTCAGGAGCTCCAAGTACCAAAGTAAGAGGAAACTTTATCACAATTGAGCACTAATGTGCACATGGTCTTGACCAGAGTGTATAAACCAGGTTAAGTGAAAATCCAACTTCAAGGAATCTGCTGTCTTTCAGTTGATACTTGGGGTTTGTGCATCTGAACAAGGGGAATCTCTGAAATGTAATATGTTGCTGCTAATTTCTTTCTGACACAGTTATTGAGTTACATGTTAAGATTCTGGAACAGGATTTGGGAGAAATGCAGGAAATATTTTACGTAGGACTGCTTGAAAAAAAATGAAGGGAATATTTCTGAAAATTGTAGATTCATGGTGTGATCAGGTAACGCCAATTTACTTGAACGTGAGAATTTTCAGTAGGAAATTAGGAAAACAGGATGATATAAATACCACACCATTAGGAGTTTTAATATATTTTGTACCACGGAAGTAAGCATTTAGCATGTATTTCTACTAAGGACTGTTTTAGAGGAGAGAGAAGGCAGATAAGTAAACCACAGGCTGGGTGGGGTGTTTGTGTTGATGTGTTTGAGAAGTCGGGCAGTTTATTTGGATAGTCTGCTGTTTGCGTCGTACCACATGACTGACCTGTGTCAGGAAAAGTTCAGCTGAGTATAAAAACTTCCTTGTAGAGTTTTAGAACAAGGGCAAATGTTGGCTAAATTAAGACTGATGAAAATCGAGGACCACAGATGTACCACAGACCTGAATGTAGGCAGCAGTTTAATGTAATATCACAAGCTGAAGCTACTACTTCTAAATCACCTTGAGCACCTTTGTGATAGAGCAGGCAACAACAACTATGATGCAAGTGAAGGACTCTAGTCTAAGGACAGTTATAAGGTAATACCCTTTGAATGTTATGTACATGAAACCAGATCCATCATGACAGTGTGTACATGTGGAATATCTAAGTATTTCCTCAATAGATAGATGTGAGTCTGTAAAGAGTAGAGGCTTAAAAATTAATTGGGCTCTGTGTTATAAAGGCTTATACAACCAGTCTGCTTTCTTTCTTAATTCCTGGGTAAATAGTGTGCATGTGTGTGTGCCTGCAGCTGGAGGATGTCAGCACAGAGGCCCACAGACTGAGTCGCTGCCTGTCCCAGCCCTCGTTTCCCTCCTTAGCATCCACCGAGGAAGCTGGAGACAAAGAAGAGCAGGCGACTATTCAAAAGGTAAAACTGGTATTTTATCCAGTTTATATATTTTATTTTGGACAGACAGAAACCCGAGGTCCAGTGAAATTATTAATGTGAGATGAAACAGAAAGTATATTCATTCTTTTAGTGCGGTGTTGCTTTAAAGATCCATAATTTAAAGATTCATAAAACAACACCAGCAACATCCAGGAATGACCACCAATTATGCACAGCTGTTTTAAATATGTTTTGAATTTATCACTTTTTTTTATTTAAAGTCTACTAAATAAAGCTGTCAGATTAATTAAGTGGTGTAAAATTGAGATTTTCCCATCATTAGTAGAGATGCCAACGTTTAGGTAAACGTTACAAGCTTCTGTCTCTTACTAGTAAGCCATAAACATAACCACATGGTGGCGCCAAGAGTGAGTTTATAGAGAGACACGTTAAAAAATGCAGTGTAAATATGCTGCACAAAAACATACAGATATCCTTGAACTTGTGCATGAATTACACTTAAGCTCACAGATACATGTGTACACTAATTTCTCTGGCTGTACAAACACCTCACCACAGTCATTAGGATTCATCTTCTGTCAACCAAAGATGTCTGAGCTAAATGTCCTGTAAATCCTTCTGGCATCCGTTTAGATATTCAGGGTGAATCAGGGTGACTAAAAGATAAGCAGGCTGATTTTAGTATTCCATTCTTTTCCTAATGGCAAGTATTTGAGTATGTAACAGAAATTTAAACATAATTTTTTTTTAAATCTTCCCTCAATCCTCACAAAATAAGATTAACAGTAAATCACTGATGACACAGTTTCAGGCATAATCAAGCCTTTGTGTCTTTCTTAACATATCCTCTCGTACCAGGTGGAGGGATCGATACGGTTCTCCGTCTATTATGACCAGATGCAGTCACGTCTGGTGGTCACCGTGTTGCAGGTGGAGGGCCTTTTGGAGCACAGTGAGAGCCGAACCCTCCAACCATTTGTTAAAATACTGCTGATGTGGGCTGGATCAGAGGCTGTAGAAGTCGAGGGCTTTAAAGATGAAGAGGTAAGCTTTTCTTGTTAATTTCTTCCATGAACTTCTTTTCTTCTTTTTCTTGATACATATTTAAAAAATATAATCCACGCTGTCTTTGAGTTTTCATTCAGCGCAGCATCTCTGTACTAAAGACAAAGGTGTCATAGATTACTGCTGTGATGCTCTTAGGGTGAAGGCTTGTCGCCTGTTCTGAGGACAGTGCTGCAGGAGTGGCGTACTCGCATTGTGAAAGGCAGCTGTAACCCTTTATTTGGAGACCAGTTCAGCTGTGTTTTACAAGAGGATAAGCTTCATCACATCAACCTAAGGATGGAGGTTCTGCACTACACAAACATATCTCTCATTCTTAAAACATATTTGTTCAGGACTCAAACGGTATTGCTTGTACTATACTTTCAAGGGCCAAAGAATTTAAAACCATAAGCACTACAGCTATGTTATAGTACTTTAGTCTCTTTTCACCTGTAGAGAGAAAAAAGTATGAATGATAAAAGTATTTTATCTGAGGTGGTGTAAATCATTTATCAGGTGTCTGTATGCATCTCAGGTGAGGGACTTTGATAAATTCTCCAGAAACACAGTGTTAGGAGATGTGAGGGTTCCTTTAGGACAGCTCAACATCTCCTACCCTCTGGAACTACAAGAGGATCTGAAGATACCCCAGAAGGTACTGCAGGGGGCGCTCACACACACACCACACAGCATGCACACAGGACTGGTTTTCAGTAGCATCTCAAGTAGTTGATGTTATATAAAGGTGAAATACAGAGTATGTTAATATGATTACAAAACTATAAAAGAACTATATTTAGGCATAATAATAAAAATGAAAGCTAATAATCTTAGTGTAAAAGGAAATAATTAAACAGACATTTACAGACGTAATAGATGATAGTAAAAATATAATAAAGGACATTGTTATAACTATGTAATCCTTCTTCATAGTCCATACAAAAATTGTTCCATTTTCAGAAAAGCAATAATTTTTGTTATTGTTTATAGTACCTATGCCTAATATTTTGTCCACAACATTAATGAACCACGAGTGAGGCGAAATATTTAGAATTGTACAGGTGAACCCAAAAGTGCACTTGTGTAGCTTGAATTTTATTTTCCACAGAAAATTTTGTTTAACTTTTACAACTTTTTTAATTGCTCAAAGAAAAGAAAAATATATTTGTAACACTAGTGCAACTAAAACCACAGCATGACCTTTGCCTCCTGAACTTAATTTAAACAAAAGAAAAAAATGTTATACTTTTGAATTATGACTGTGGCAATTTAATACATTTTGTGCTTATGTGGTGATTTTTAGCCCTGCTGAATGCTGTCGTTTATGTTTGTGCCTGCAACTATATCACTTTTTTTTAAAACTGTGCATAAATGTACATTATACTTATGTGTTCTCCAAAGGATCTTGTTGGAGAGGTGCTTTTGTCACTGAAATTTCTTCCCACGTCTCAGAGGCTGGAGGTTGGCCTGCTAAAGGTCAAAACTGTCCTTTCTGAGATATCCCCAAATGCAGGTAAATTAAAAAAAGACACCTTCACACAAAAAAGACACCAGCTCTGATGCACATATGGTTATACATTCATGTAATCTGTGTATGTGTTGCACAGCTCTGTATGCGAGGATCAGCGTCCAGTGCAATCAGTGCAAGCTGAAGTACCAGAAAAGCTCTACAGTGGCTCGGTGCCTGGTGACCGTTTTCAATGAGGTCCTCTTGTTCTCCTTGCCAGAGGTTCATCTGGAGCGGTGTAAAATTTTGGTCTCTATATATGAAACTCGCCCAACAAGCAAATCAGCCAAACAACTGATCGGACAGCTGAGTGTGGGGAAGGAGAAGAGTTCAGAAGACGAGCACTGGACTTTGATGATGCGCTCAGTCCGCCAGCCAGTAGCAAAGTGGCATGGCCTACTGATCTGAATCACAGCAGAACCAACGCTATCATCATGAATGGCTGTATTTGTTTGTTTTTGCCTGAAAGCATGTGTATCAGACTGTTCAGGTATCTGCACTTGCTGAGGTAAAGACCAGACATGGTTGTCTTCCTGATCTCACAGTGACAGAAAACTTTATTACTCTCAGTACTTACTGCTACTCAGCGGTAAACATGTGATGCTCTTCTTACAGTTACAGTTTGTAACAATGCTTAACTTTCTCAATGCCACACTAACATTACTCTCCTTACTCAGTTTATGAGAGGCATTATCTGCGAACTGTTGGTTTAAATGTTTATTTTGGTTACTAAAGCAGAAACTGTACTTGTTGCTATCCACATGTAATTAGCATGTACCTAAATCAGTACGAGAGGACTCGAAAAATAATGAATGCCACAGTTAGGATGATTAGTTGCTTTTTATTTTTTATACAATGTGTATCTTTTAATCCACAATTTATTCTATGAAATGTAATATATGAGACATTAAATTCACAAGATAGAATGCAGTTGTTTAAAACTTCCTATGAATCCTTAATAAATTCCATATTTTGCTATAGGCACAATAATGTTATTGGAATATTATGCCATGAGTAACGTGATATCATTTTTAGCAGAATGGCAATGCTGTGATAAAAGAGTGTTCTGCATATCACACTTTTTGTATTAAGGTTTCAGCACAACTGAATAATTTAAATAATAAGTGCTTAAAAGCACTAAAATTACCTGTTGACTTTTTCTCCTGATAATCAACATGTCCTCACCCTGCTCTGTGGCTAGAGTGCGCCATCTTGTGCACATGTGTGATAAATTGAACACAAGCGGGCAACTGTCAGAGTCAGGATAGGTTTTTTCTTTTTAAGGTAAGACTAAACACAACAAAGACTTATAAGTCATTTTGACCTTGTAAAATCTATTTCTTTGAGTATATATATATATACATATATAGAGAGATATATATAGATATATATATATATATAAAGAAGACCAAGTGTGTGAAACACTAATTAAATTTACAGTTAAATTTTAAGGGTGAAATAAAAACATACATTAATGAAAAGTTTACAACATAGCAAAATAAAGTGAGTGGACGGAAAAAAATTAAAGTAATTGCCACAAATTTTAAAAAGAATTAAACAGTATAGAATATGTACCTTTGAAATAAGGTGATTAAGTGGAAGTGATTGTACAAAGCCACACATGGAATATCAGCACCATCATAATTTCTTTGAATTTTCCAGTTGACTAATCCCAATAATTGAAGTTACCAAAAATGAAAAAACAAAAACCTTTGAATACATGTTTTAAAAGACTATGCTTCTTTTTTAGGCTGTCAGGCAGGATGCTTTAACAGCCAATCTATTAATGAGAAAAGAAAAAGAAGACAGATATGAGCTGAGCATGATTGGACAAAGGCTCAGGAAACCAGGGAGAATATACACACAGCAAAAAAACAAAAACCATGGTCAGGTGAGTAATTTACTGTTACAGTGTGGTATTGCTTTTATTTTAGCTATGCCAGTCTCATTCAGCTAGCATGTGCTTCAAGAACAGCAATGATTAGTTTTGAATCCTCATTAAGATTATTAAGCAAAAAGCCAGCCTCTCTTTAAAATGTGATCCAATGAGTAAAATAGACTCTTCGTTAAACGTTCTTCTCAAACTCAGTATGTCACTTTTTTTCACTGCACACATTCTGTAGCTGAATTTGAAACTGATTATGTGGTGTATGTTTTTCAAGCTAGAGCACTGGATTACAAAGAAAGCTTAAAATACACCAGAATGCATTTTGAATGAAGTTATTAATGTTACCTATTTATTTATGTTCACGTTGATTCTTTTAAGTGCAGATTGTTTTTTCCCTCCCAAACCAGTGTCTCTAACTTCTTATTTACATTCATGAGTCCCTCTGGGATATCTTTGCTCTGAGCTGTTTGTACTCAAAATCCTAAGATGTTATAAATGGTTAATTGAGATATACTATTATGTATTCATACCTAAATTAATAACTGAATGCAAGATACCTCAGTAAAGATTCATTAGCACTTAGATTACCCGTGTGTCATGTTTACTCTCTTGTTTATTACTATGAAAATATGACAGACAGGAAATTATGATAAAAAATATTTTATTGGAGTGTATTTCACGTCATATTGTATGATTAGAAATGCACCATTCACACGTGTGTTTTATTCAGCTGCATCTTTTCCCTGTAAAACAAAAGAAAACAGTACATATGGGTCAGTGTGTATAATGGAGCATTCAGGGAAGACAAATCAAATTATTGTCTGTAGCCAATTTTAGGAAATTCGAAGCAGAATTGGGATATTTCTTCTTATAACTTTGTGCAAAGTCTAAAGTGTCTGTACATTTACCTTGCCAGAGTCGCGGCTCTTAGCTCTCAGCTTGTTGACCTGGGACTCAGCAATATCGGCACGTTCCTCAGCCTCCTCAAGCTCATGCTGGAGCTTCCTGTACTTGGACAGATGGACATTGGCCTGCTCCTCCTGTAACATTGTAATAAGTCAAAATTTCTTAGTGTCCAAAACGATGACAGTTTGTTTGCACAAAACTAAAATCTGACATAGAGTTGAGGGTTTTTTTTCTGTGTGTGGTCCTTACCGCTTCCTCAGCCTGCCTCTTGTAGGCCTTCACCTTGAGCTGCAGCTTGTCAACCAGATCCTGCAGCCTGTTAATGTTTTTCTTGTCCTCCTCAGTCTGTAAAAGAAAACACATTTTAAAAATGTGATCCTCTGGTTGCTGGGATAGGCTCCAGCCCCCCGCGACCCTGATAAGGATAAGTGGAACAGAATGGATGGATGGATGTAAAATATTAATGTGGTTTACCTGATAGGTGAGCTCCTTCACTCTCCTCTCATATTTGCGGACACCCTTAACAGCATCTGCACCACGCCTCTGCTCAGCTTCAACCTCAGCCTCCAGCTCACGCACCTTCAGAAAATTAGGCAAACTTTTAAAATCCCTGGTTTATATACATATGTCTTCACACCTTTCACCTGCACAATCTTCTTACCCTGGACTCAAGTTTCTGGAGCTGTTTCTTGCCACCCTTCATAGCCAGATTCTCAGCCTCATCCAGGCGGTGCTGCAGGTCCTTAACAGCAGCCTCAAGGTTCTTCTTCATCCTCTCCAGGTGAGCGCTAGTGTCCTGCTCCTTCTTCAGCTCCTCAGCCATCACAGCAGCCTAGAAAACATGACCTCCGTTAACAGTGTGATGAAAACAAAGCTGAGTTGTACCGTGATAGTAAACATGTATAAACCTACATCGGTGATGGCCTTCTTGGCCTTCTCCTCTGCATTTCTTGCTTCCTGAACAGTGTCCTCCACTTCACTCTGGATCTGAACCAGGTCAGCCTCAAGCTTCTTCTTGGTGTTCAGAAGGCTTGTGTTCTAAGAAATGGAAAGTTTAAATTTTAAGATGTTCATTTTAAGTTTATCTAAAAAAAATAATTAAAGTGTCTCTTCGAAAATGTTCACCTGAGAGTGCAGCAGACCAACACGCTCACTGGCGTCCACCAGCTCCTGCTCAGCGATTTTGCGGCTTCTCTCTGTCTGTTCCAGAGCAGCTCTAAGCTCTTCAATTTCAGCTACCATGAGACCGTTCCTGCGCTCCACCATAGCAGCTTGTTCCTTGAGGTCATCCTGAGACCTGACAGCATCATCCAGGTGCAATTGTGCATCCTAGTAAAAGAATATCAAAATTATATTCACATAAATAACAAAATGCACTTACACAGAGTGTGTACAACAGTCCTGTGCCCTACCATACCTTCAGCTGTGCCTGGACATTTCTCAGCTGTTTCTGGGACTCAGCAGCCTGGCGATTAGCATGGCTCAGCTGAATCTCCATCTCATTCAGATCACCCTCCATCTTCTTCTTGATTCTCAGGGCATCATTCCTGCTCCTGACCTCAGAATCCAGAGTGCTCTGCATGGAGTCAATCACTCTCTGGCTGTTCCTCTTGATCTGCTCAATCTCTTCATCTTTCTCTGCCAGCTTCCTGTCTACTTCACCTTTGACCTGGTTGAGCTCCAGCTGAACACGCAGGATCTTAGACTCTTCGTGCTCCAGAGTTCCCTAATCATATGAAAGAATGAATATGAAAAGATATTCATCTTTGCATTTGTAGTTTTTACGGTGTACTTGTTCATGACTGAATATTTATTTTCAGAGGAGCTCCTCAGACAAAGATTTACCTCAGCCTCTTCAAGAGCTGTCTGGATCTCAGCCTTCTCTGTCTCCACCTGCTTCTTGGACTTCTCCAGCTCATGAATGCTCTTTCCAGTCTCACCAATCTGTTCAGTCAGATCTGAAATCTCCTCTGCAGAGGCATGTTTGATATTGTTTAGTCTTAAGACATTTAATATGAACACACGTTACTTGCACAGCATAGTAGGAACTCACGTTGCAGGTTCTTGTTTTCACGCTTCATGGTCTCCAGCTGATCCAAGGCTTCCTCATAGGAGTTCTTCATCTTGAACAGTTCAGTGCTGAGAGAACGAGCCTCCTTCTGAGCTCCTTCCACCTCTGCCTGACCCTCCTCATACTTCTGTTTCCACTCTGCCAACACCTAGATAAGCATTCGATGCAGTTATTCACCCATACTAAGAGAAACCGTGAGTTTGTGTCTTGTTCAAGCAAAGTAAATGATGGTACCTTGTCAAAGTTCCTCTGCTTCTTGTCCAGGTTGGCGGCTAGGCCATTAGCTCTCTCCACATCAATCATGAGGTCCTCCACTTCACTCTGGAGCCTCTGTTTAGTCTTCTCCAGAGAAGCACACTTGGAGTTAACAGCCTCGATCTGCTCCTCAGCCTCCTGAAGGCGCTGGGCCAGCTTTTTCCTTTAATAAAAAAAGTTTTCTCAGTAAAAACTTATTGTTCTACTTGTTTTTTGCTCACATTCTTACTAACTAAATACTCACTTGGCTTCCTCAAGTTCCTCAGTGCGCTGGATAGCATCAGTTTCATATTTGCTTCTCCACTGAGCCACCTCACTGTTGGCCTTGGACATGGAACGCTGCAGCTCAGCCTTGGCCTCCTGCTCCTCCTCAAACTGCTCCCTCAGCAGGTCACAGTCGTGGCGAGCTGACTGCAGTGCATGGGCAAGGGCATTCTTGGCCTGTTGTAAGACACATCATTGCATGAGCAAAATGTCGAATCACCAACAAAAAACTATACGCACTTCACTGAAATATATATCTTTTTTAGTCTTAATTGAGATAGGACAATAGTGAGAAGGGAGACGAGGGGGGAGACATGTAATAAGTGGCCTTAGGATGGATTCAAACTTGGGCCTTACAGCACAGGGATCACCTGCTCTGTCTGGTAAGCTATACCAGCCTCCACTGAAGTGTTTCTTACCTTAATCTCCTCTTCAGTGTGTCTCTTCAGCTCCTCAATCTGCTGTGTGAAGGCCTGTTTGCCTCTGGTCAGCTGAGAGACTAGAGCTTCTTTCTCTTCAATCTGACGGCTGAACTCACCTTGTGTAAAAATAGTCATCAGACTTTAGTTTGTGTTCAGTTTTTCTATCGAAAAACAGAAGATCACTGTAAAGGACTAAGTTCAGATCACTGCATGTTGTCTTATACAAACCATTTTCAGTAAGGAGACGTGCTTTCTGTGCACCCAAATCATTGATCTGACGGACATTTTCATCATTTTTGGCCTTCAGTTCACTAAGTTGGTCCTCAAGAGTACGGCACATCTTTTCAAGATTTCCCTAGAGAGGGAGAAAAAGATTCATCAGTGACAAGATTTTATTTCATCACTATTTGCTGGTAATTTAAGTATAAAATAAATGCATTTTGTTGTTTACCTTTGCTTTAGCGACAGCTTCCATGTTGCTGGACAGGTCGTCAATCTCCATCTTGTATTCACTCTTTTCCTTCTCAAGCTTCTGCTTGACACGCTGGAGGTTGTCGATCTGCTCTCCCAGCTCAGCAACGCTGTCAGCCTGCTTCTTGCGAAGAGCAGCAGCGGTAGCTTCATGCTGCAGAGTAGCCTCCTCCAGGTCACGACGGAGCTTCTGGAACTCAGCTTCACGCTTCTTGTTCATCTCAATCTGAGCAGCAGTTGCACCACCGGCTTCCTCCAGCCTTTCACTGATCTCTTCAAGTTCCCTGGAGAGGTCAGCTCTCTGCTTCTCAACCTTGGCACGAGCAGCACGCTCAGCCTCAATCTCCTCCTCCAGCTCTTCAATACGAGCCTGTTGGATTAGATATGTGTCTCCTTTGAGTAAACTTTCAAATTTAAAGTACGAAGCAGAAAATATGTATGGACTATCATTTGATTTAACATCATGTATCATTTACCTGAAGCTCCTTGATCTTCTTCTGAAGCTGGGCACCCAGTGACTGCTCATCCTCAATCTTGCTAAGGAGCTGACTGGTTTCAAAGTCTTTCCTGTGAAAATAACAAGTTGTATAGTTAATAAATGTACATATTATAGCCAATCCTTAGAAGGATGCTTGTCATAAAGGGAGAAAAAATGAAAGTACTTTTTCAGTTTCTCATCAGACTGCTGCTTGTCATTCTCAAGATCCATAATGGATTCCTGGGCGAGCTTCAGATCACCCTCCAGCTTCCTCTTGGCTCTCTCAAGGTCCATACGAAGCTTCTTCTCTTGTTCCAGAGAACCCTCAAGCTGCACAATGACATGACTTTGTTATTCTCTTGTTCAAGAAGAGGTTTCTTTTCTCTCTTTTTTTTGCCATCACCTGTGACATTTTCAACTTACATCATCAACTTGCTGCTCAAGCTTGGTCTTGGACTTGGTCAGAGTGTTGACTTTGTCTTCCTCAGACTGGAGGTCATCAAGAGTCTGCTGATGAGCCTCCTGAAGAGCTTTCTTCTCCTTAGTCAGCTTAGCGATGCTCTCATCTTGAGAAGCCATCTCTTCAGTCAGGTTCTTCACCTACATTTGCAATTACGATGTTATTACCATATGACTGCGTAGTTGTATACATGTTGTTTAATCTGCTAGGTATATTCCGAATGTCAAACCTTGTTCTCAGTGGCATGTTTCTCCTTCTCTACTTTAGCCAAGGTAAGCTCCAGGTCATCGATATCCTTCTTGAGCTCAGAGCATTCATCCTCCAGCTTTCTCTTCTTGCCAGTAAGCTCGGCGTTGATTTCCTCTTCATCCTCCAGTCTCTCAGTTACCTCTTTGAGTTTGGCCTCCAGCTGAATCTTGCTCTTGATAAGTCCCTCGCATCTCTCCTCAGCATCTGAGAGATTCTCTGATTCCTATTTTGCATTCGAAGAACACACATGAACACATTAATATTTTATGGTTACAAAATAAAAGGGCACAGCTTCTCTTGATATCTACTTACAGATGCCACTTGGAGCTGCAGATCATTCTTCTCCTGCAGAAGGGACACCATCTTCTCCTCTATTTCCTTCTTCTTGGCCAGGGCAGTAGCCAGATCTGTTTTCATCTTCTCATAATTCTCCTTCATCTGCTGCAGCTCCTTCTCAGTTTCAGCACTCTTGAGCAGAGGCTTGATCTTGTAGTACACCTTCATCCATGGCCAGTGTTTGACATTCATGAATGAGCGGATGTTGTACTGGATGGTGAAGATGGACTCCCTGTGCGCAAGAGATTTCCATTATTGACAAAGTTATTTTTCACTGTTTTTATTCTGGCTCGTTGCTCTTAATTGCTGTGTTCAACTTACCTCCTCTCCATCATTTTGACAAACTCCTTTCTCATGAGGAAACCACGGCAGACAGCCTGAGTCATGGTGACCAGAGATGCCAACTTTTCATCTCTCATCTCCTCAAGGGTACCCAGGAGACCAGCCTTGAAGAACACCTAAATGATCACAAGAGAGAATTATATTATAGTAAGCATTCAATTAGAAATGATTCAGAAAGCATATGTACAGTAAATGTAAATCTACATCAGGTTTGGGGAAGCATACACAGTGAAAGGCTTGCTAAACTAATGGCATGGTATTTGAGAAACCTTGTGCCTCCTGTGTGGGCACATCTGTATTAAATATGGGAATCGGTTCATTGTCTACCATACAGTATCTCATGTGTGCACAAAGTAGCACAATTTATGTCAAATGAGCCACATAAAATAATAAGAATTTTTAAAACAAAAAAGAAAACATAACAATAAATGTGTCAAGTATAAATGTACTTTGTGAAAATTAGGAAAGTTTTGATTTGATCTTCATGTGTAACTGTGATAAGAAATCCAGGGCTATTGAAATTTTGGGATGGAAACTTGTTGATGTTACACTTGATCTTCTTTTTAGTTTTCATCCAGCTCACTGACCTTACCTCCTTCAGTTTTGGCCAAAAGTAATTGTTTTAAGCAGACAGATTTTTTAAAATTGAAAAAGTAATTCTTTATTCATGCATAGATCTATAATAATGCAATCAGGCTGTTTACCTTAGTGTGTCCAAATCTGTACTGGTCGTGATCAATATCAATTGATCCAAGCAGTTTCTCAGCAGCCTTCTTGTTGTCAATGAACTGGCCCTCAGGGATGACGCTGGCATTCAGTACCTTGTATCTTTTGTGAGAGAGTGATTTGTCAGTGTCAGCATTTTCTTATCATATTTTGAATCAAAAGTCCACGAGGATATTAATTGCACCTCTGTTTGAAGTCACCATAGAGGATTCTGCTGGGGAAACCTTTTCTGCAGATTCTGATACCCTCCAGCACACCGTTACACCTGAGCTGGTGGATGACCAAGAAGTTCTCCATCAGGCCTGTAGAACAAAAATGTTTGAGTATATACTGTGAACAAACACTAATTTGCTGTTTTCAAATCCAAACCTGTGCACACAGGCACACAGATTATGTTGGGTTACCTGGAGTCTTTGACTCATTAGGGATCAGGCAACGCACAAAGTGAGGATGGGTGCTTCTCAGGTTTGTCATTAGCTTGCCCAAGTTCTCCTGTAGGTACAAAAAAGTAAACTTTTGTCATGAAAAGTAAAAATCAAAAATGTATTATTTTACATTTAATTTACTTCTCAAACCTCACCCTGAACTGTGAAGACACAGTCTGCATAGAGCCACCCTTCTTCTTGCCTCCCTTCTTGGCACCACCAGTCTCTGTTTTTCATTTGTAAATTGTAATTAAAAACATTGTGAGACTCGTAATACCAAACAAAACTCAATAACATGTAGAATATGGAAATGTATGTTTTGAGTTACATCATACCTTCAACTACAGGAGGATACAGAAGAACCAGCAGTTTAACTGAGGACTTCTGGTAAAGTTGCAACACAGACTCATTCAGTGGGTCCTTGTTCTTATCCAGCCAGCCACTGATGTTGTAGTCCACAGTGCCAGCATAGTGCACCAGGGAGAAGTGGGCCTCGGCCTTGCCCTTGGCAGGTTTTGGCTTCTCAAATGCTTTGCACTTGCCAAGATGCTGGTCATATAGCTTGTTCTTGAAGGATGTGTCAGTTGCCTTGGGGAACATGCACTCCTCTTCAAGGATGGAGAAGATGCCCATGGGCTTGATTAAGGTAAAGAAAAGAGATATGTCACCAAGTGGCACTTTTCCCCTATCATAACAAAACTAACATAAAAAAAGATATAAGATTCAAACATGAACTTGAAGTATACCTTTTCAATAAGCTCAATGCAGGCAGCCAAGTCCATGCCAAAGTCAATGAACTCCCAGACAATACCCTCCTTCTTGTACTCCTCTTGCTCCAGGACGAACATGTGGTGGTTGAAAAACTGTTGCAGTTTCTCATTGGTGAAGTTAATGCACAGCTGTTCCAAGGTGTTGAACTGTGAGGGGAGAAAAAGGCAGGGAAAAAAATAACTAAGCGGGATCTTATAATTGAAGTAGAGTTTCCCCATTTGTTAGCAATAAAGCTTACATCAAAGATCTCAAAGCCAGCAATATCCAGGACACCAATGAAGAAATTCCTTTGCTGCTTTGTGTCCAACATCTGGTTGATACGGATGACCATCCACAAGAACATCTTTTCATAGATGGACTTGGCCAGGGCTGTCACAGAGTTCAGCACCTAAAAAAATAAAAAGGGAAAATTTGATTTAATCACAAAATGCATTTAAGACCAAATATTTAACAAACATATACCTGGCAAATAATTATCTATTAAATCTGGTACATGATTTTGTTTCATTTGATCCAAATACGCTCTGATTTAAGCGGTGCATGTTTTTTGTACCAGTTGGTCTCATTTACCTGAGGTACAGTCTGTCCCTTGGTGACATACTCATTTCCGACCTTCACTCTGGGATAGCACAGAGCCTTCAGCATGTCAGCAGAGTTCAAACCCAGCAAGTAAGCAACCTTGTCAGCATCTGAAAACAGCAATTTATAACATTATTATACAGTATATACATTATACAGTATCTGACCAGGATTTTTTAGTCCAATTAGGAACCATACTGCTCTTATTCACAAGTATTTTTGTACTAAGTACTCACCCTCTGTGCCATCAGGCTCAGCTTGCTCCTCACGCTGCTTCTGCTTGAACTTCATGTTACCATGATGAAGCACAGCACCAGTCATTTTGTAGATGCTCATCTTCTCCTCATTACTGAAGCCCAGGATGTCAATAGCATTCTGTTCAAAAGTGTCCACATGAAACACTGCATAAACACTTTTTTTCTTAAAGACACAACATCATTGATATTTTAATTATAAATCAAATCTCACTCACATCTGTTGCTTCCAGCTCAACTTTGTCATCAATGCTGGCCACAGTAATCTGACCCATGCTGCACATGGGGAAGTCGTAGGGGTTGGTTGTGATGAGGGACATTTCTGGAAAAAGGAATAAAACATAAGTGTTTAATAAATTGTTTAAAATGAGAACTGTGTAACACCTTGGTGTCGCTGCTTACCAATCAGCTCTGGCTTGTGGTTTGTCATCATCTGGTAGAAGATGTGGTAACCTCTCTCATCAGGAAGCTGGAATGTCACTCTAGACTTCTCCAGCAGATCTGCACATTTTGATCAAATTTTGAAGTCACAGTTTGTCCCAAACTCAGATGAACTACTCACATTGTGAATTTGTCACTTACATGTCTCAATATCAGCACTAGCCAGTTTACCAGTTTGGCCAAAATGAATCCTGATGAATTTACCCTGTTTGGAGCAAAAGGAGCTGTCAAAGTCACACAACAATCATAACACAATTTCTCCTATCTAAAGATCACTCCATACTTACAAAACGAGAAGAGTTGTCATTCCTCACAGTTTTGGCGTTACCGTAAGCCTCCAGCAAGGGATTGGCTGCAATAATTTGATCCTCCAGTGACCCCTTAAACCCAGGTTTAAGAAATATATGAGAAAAAAATGTTTCTTCTTGAAGTATATTTCGTAATAATTTTAGAAATCTTATCACGTTTATGTACCTGCATTTTGCCAGAATCCTTCTTCTTATCTCCACCAACTGAGATAGTGGCAAAGTACTGGATGACACGCTTGGTGTTCACAGTCTTTCCGGCACCAGATTCTCCACTGGGTGTAGACAAAGACTTTTAAGAGTTTGTTCGAAATGTTGAACTATTTTAAACAAGGTCCAAAAATGTGACACTTACGTGATCAAGACAGACTGGTTCTCCCTATCTGTTAAAATGAAAAAGGAGTTCACAATGTATTTCTGCAGTTATCACCATATACATGATTAAATATTGGATTTTTGAGTTAAAGGCATACCAGTAAGCATGAACTGATAAGCGTTGTCAGAGACAGAGAAGATGTGGGGTGGAGCCTCCATACGCTTCTTGCCTCTATAGGCAGCAACGACTTCAGAGTCGTACACTGGGAGCCACTTGTAGGGATTTACTGTGGCGCAGAACAACCCAGAGTAGGTCTAAAAGTGGTTCAAGAGATTTTTAAAAAGTGGATGTTAATTAACAGTTGCTGTTAGAAGAGTAATTTTCAAAGTTTTGCTTGTTAGGAAGACAGTCTCACATAGATCATCCATGCTGCGTAACGCTCTTTGAGGTTATACAGCACAGAGGCTTCATTGAGGTGGGTCATCATGGCCATGTCCTCAATTTTGTCGAACTTGGGAGGGTTCATTGGAGAGACGTCTTCTTCTTTGACTGTCCTCTCCTGCAACAGCACATTGATCACGATGAGAATTTGTCACATCTGACTCTCAGTTAACTCTAACTTGATGATACCGACCTCCTGAGTGTCCAAGACTTTGACAGTGACTTTGCCACCATCTTTCTTGATGATAGTTCCCTTCAGGTACAGCTCTTTGGCATCAGCCACGTAGCAGGCACTCTTGGCATCAAAAGGTTTGTTCTGAGCCTCAATTCTCTCCTTCTCTGGTTTACGGAGGTAAATGGCAGCTTTGCCATAAACGGCCATCTCTGCGTCCGTACTCATGGTGGCGGTTTACTTCTATGATGTTATGACAAATAAGTGTAATCTTAGACAAATATGTTAGAGCTATCGTCAGTTCTTGTGAGTGGACAGCTAACACCGTATCTATTATTGTAGGATCTACTGTTGTTATGATTTGGCGCTATATAAATAAAATTGAATTGAATTGAATTAACACCTTATCCTTCTTATCAACACAAATAATATAACACACAAAATACTGACAATTTTGAATAGTTAAATGTTGTCCATACCTGACTCTGTTTCTGTCAAAAGTATGTTATATTGCACAATCCTGTTGAACACATATGAGATATTGTCAATTACTAGGAAAATACTTGTTTTAAAAAAAGTAAATAAATTGATTTATTTAAGTACTATTATAATAATAATGAAGATACTACCAGTTCCAAAGCAGATAGAAGACAAACCTACCACAAGCAAGAGTCTTCTTCTTCTACCACAGAGTGATGTGCTCTCGTGGACTGCTTATATTCAATGCAGCGTGCTTACCCGACAAAGTTATATATGGGAGAAATGCCAAATGTGGTGCGGATACCAGTGAGAGCAGACATCCGCTGAAACGTAGTGCAAGGACATACTGTACATCAGCTTTCACTTCTAAACATTCTTTAAAGCTATTTTTGAAGAAAGCAAAGGATTTCTCACTTGACAATAATTCAAACTATCATGTCCACATTAAAGAAACAAGGTGCAAAAGAAAAAGGTTTTCCAAAAAATGCCTTGTGTTTTTTTTATGTTGCACTTGTGAAGCTAATTTATTTTATGAAGCATCTCCAAAACAATGATTTCCCCTCGTTGCCTTTGCCATATTTTACACTATATCAACACAGATTGTATTTCAGCTGCATTTTTCAGGACAGTGTGACACAGATGAAGATCTACTTACAGCTGAACTTTTAATGAAAACAGCTGTCTGCACAGGCTGCAAAGCGGCTCATTTTTCACTGACGGTGTAAGAGTGTAACCACAACTCCAATGTTTAGAGACTTCAAGTCTATTTTCAAGTAATATTTGATGATAAACTTGAACAGTACTCTGTTGTTACACTTATACAGTCCTTTACTATTATTTAATTCCATTGACCTGTGTAAACTTTGAGATATTTTTGTTTTTCTTATTAATTTCTGACCTATTTTGTTTGAGTATTTGTCTATAAAAATGTTCCTACTGATTCACCAACTAGATTAAGATGGGAAAGTAACCACAAAAATGTCTGATTCTCATGAGCAGTTTAGGATAATGCCGAAGATGTCCCACTCACATACCAGCTGCTCATTTCTCTCTTGATAAAATCACAACCTGATTTGTATCTAAGCTAATGCATGATGCTATCTGAGACTCAGGATGCTTCATTAGACAGATGAAGATATAAAAACATGAAAAAAAAAACCCATTAAAAACTATAAACGTCGGTTTATAATGAAGGAGACACTGAAACAATTTTATACAATTCAACAGTTTCTTTCCGTGTCTTAGGGTCATCTCTGGAATGCCATAAATCCAAGTTGGCTACAGCTGTTGCCATGCTACACAGATTAATTAGAGATATATGTTGGAATGGCAACGTTCAATGCTACAAGTGGGAATGGTGTGTTGGAATTTATTAACACTAGGTCAAGTCTGCGGTGCCAGACCAAGTGCAAGGTCAAGTTTTTACTGTAGGTTAAGGATGGCAGCTAAACACTGTGAGAAATGAATGTCGTGTTTGCTACTTTATAGATGTTTTAGCACAGCTAATAATATGTGTGCCTTACAAAACAGAGTGAGCCTTCTTACAATTCAAGAAGTTAGTACACCAGTATGTTTTAACCTTTTTTTTCCACCCCATTAGGTAAGATAGTTCTTATGACCCAGGCCTACACAAGACAATTGTATGTAGACCGTCAAATACTGGAGAATTATGTTAATCCACGATGAACTTCCTGATCCTCCCTGCAGTCTTTCTCCTCTGCACACTGTCAATTACTTCATTTATGACTTTTTATATTCAAAGGGCTCATGTTTTATATCTTCTTCTTTTTTTTTGTCATATCATACATTACATCCCTGGTAGGAATAAATATTTTTTAATTTTTTAAAACATCCCACATAAGAGCTTGCATCCTCATCTGTACTCTGTGTCTATTTGAAAACATTGCTTACTTTTTGAGGCCTGCTGACAAGCTACACTCAGTGGAGAATCATATGTGGGGCAATAGCAATATTATTGATAGTAATGGTAAAAAAAAATACATAAACAGACAAATGTATTTGCAGGACAATAGTTAGATTTCCAGACTGTTTCTTTAAAAACCTTTTTGAATGAGCTATCAATAACTTATCAAACATATACAATTAGTATTAATTAATATTAAAATACACTGCATATTTACCAAAGTATATAATAATTAAGGTGTTGATATTCATATTAATAATGATAATGTCACCAGAAATACAATCCTCTAAAGCACGCACAGACTTGAATGCACTCAGTGTGTTTGCTTACAAAGCATACGTTAAATATATGACATAGACCAAACATGGCAAGGAAGGCAGCTCATGGTTACATGAGTTCAGCATTTGTCGCTAGTACGTACATCAAATGTTTCATGTTTCCATCAGCCATAATCCCTACTTAAATTAGCATAAATATAAATTTACAGGGGTTTTCTGTCAAATTGTCAAACCAGTTCAAGTAAAAAGTCATTTTGCATTCTATCTTTTTAATGAAAAATGTTAATTATATTTTATAAATGTATAATATATAAATATGAGGATAATTACAGTGATGCAGGGATATCCAGATTTTTCGGTTTGATTTTCTTCTGCCTAATTTGCATCCTCATATGCACCCCGTATCTGTTTTGAACATGAATATTGCTTGCTTCTTGCTTTCTGCCACCTGGTGACTGACTGGACTCAGTGGAGATTTTCTTATGTGGATAGAAAATATGTTATTGTTAATTACAGCAAAGAATAAATAAACAATACAGAAAAATAGTTGCATACAATATTTCTATTAGAAACCTTTTTGAATGAGCTATCAAACTTATAAATACATATACAAGTGATAAGAACATGTATTTCATATTTACTTTTTACTTATTAAACAATTTCATAATGTCTAATGCATTTTTTTATAAGTGAAAAAAGTTATATACATATATTTGTAGGTAACTGTTTAATTATTTAATGTTTTTATACACTTCATAATTTTAAAAGCACAAAATTGTTGGGCCAAAGTGATTTAACACATCAATATACTGCACAAACAACTTTCACATGTCTTCTACTACATACACAGATATGAATGCATTCAGTGTGTTTGCTTACAACACACAAGTTAAATATATAACATAAACCAAATATGGTCAGGAAGACAGCTGATGGGTACATGAGTTTAGCATTTGTCGCTAGTGCGTACATCTTATGTGTCATGTTTCCATCACCAAATGCACATCCTGAATTGTTCATAATCCCTACTTAAAATAGCTCAATTCAAGTCCCTTGTCAAATGGTGGACCAATCAAAGTAAAAACACATATTTCAAACTTTTGTTAATGTATATATTTTTTATTTCAATTAAAAATATTAACAAACAAAAAATTAGTTTTTAAACTGTCGTCAATAACTTGCAATGTCATTGAGAGTTACTACGTAATAGTTTCATAATAACTAAATTATACGAATAATTACATGTGATTAACTGTAAGAGATATCTCTCAGGCATTCACACTCATATGTCAACCTATTAACACTTCAACCGACTCTGCAGACACAGCTTCAAGTCCACTTTTGGCACATGCACATCACTGCAGTTTGAATGTCAACCTCATTCCACTTGTTGTGCAATACAATCACTGAAATGTCACAGTCTTTAGTATGGCAAACTTCTTAAACATTTCCACATGAAATTGTCACGCAGTAAAAACACAGTCTTGCAATTTGGAATCTCTAATGTTTATTTTGACACTTGAGCTGGTCAATAATACTTTTTAATGTAAATAATATATATATATATACGTGCATGTAACAAGCTTTTGTGATGATGGTAAACCTAAGAAATTTGGCATTTAGGTATCTTTGATTAACTCCTTCATCCTCTGATACAGTGACAGCAAGCTCTATCATGTGGTGTGTTTAGCATCCCAACAAACTAGATGAGGCCACGGCAACAATGTGAACTTGTCATCAAGCACGTACAGGACAAATATATTACGTTTCCAACTCTCTTGCTAAGTAAGTGCAATAATGATAAAACGAAGCTTAAGTTTGTTTTTCTAATCTCAAGCTTCTCATTTATTTCACTTTCATTTCAGCGTTTTTTTAGGTTTCGGTTTGGGTGCATCCATAGCCTGACACACTTCTTTTTGGCACATCTGACAATTTTAGAAACTTTGGCGCTTTGGTACTATGTCACTTCACAACATATTTTTCTACTCAACAAAAAAAAACATCTAGAAAAAACTATTTTGCAGAATATACTCAGAATTTATTTTCTTTGTAGTAGTTTCCATCAAATTTTTAAAAATCTGCAAAGCTTGCGATGTTCCTTTGACTGTAATTAAAAGGCTTCCCTTTCTATGTGTATAAGAACCAGATTCGAGAAAAGTGTTTCTCCAGTAGAACCAGTCAAAATGTGGAGCATTGTCTCAAGTTGTGAGACAGGGGAACAAGGAATAAAAATGCTATGCGGTTCCACAGAAAGAAGTTCACCCTTGGTGTGGTGTGGATGATTTATACTAGGGGTGTCAAACTTAAGGTTCGTGGACCGCATCTGACCCACGAGATAATTTCATATGTCATTTATTAATGGCCGGTTGGTATGTGAGAATCTTCAGTCCTGCTGAGAATCCATGCTGACAGGGGTGGGATTTTATGTTTTATTTTGATGGGCACACCATCCGACCAATCACACGCGAAGACAGACTAGGATCATACCATTATGTGAACAAAGGAAGGGGGGCAGAAAGATGAGTTTGCTAAAGTGATACCCGTTTTTATTTTTTAGCGAATCCCATTGTGGGGGACAAAAGGTTTCAAACTTGAGCAAGCCTATTAAAACATTATACACCTTATACAGTTCATAACTGAAATTTACATCAAATAAACTTTATACAAAGTGTCTTTGAATAGCTCAGTGTCTGAGAGTCTAAATGAGTCTCACAGACCTGAATGTGCACTTGAAGGTATTTATAATTCCTTTTTTTCTTCTTCTTTTGTTTTTGCCTGTCCCGTTTGGTTCTTTAGTCATCAGAATTATTGTCTGAAGGCCGAGAAAGATGCCCAACGGATTTACTTTACCAAGTGGATCATCATCACACCCTTGCCATATTGGTCCATTTGATTGACCATTGTTATTATTATTTATTTTATTTTATTTTAAGTTATTACAGATGGGACAGACATGACTAGGGGCTAGGAAAGGGAGATAGAAAGAAAGGAAAGAAAAACAGAGGGGAAGAAGGACAGTGAGCAAAGACACTTAAGAAAAAAATAGTTAAAAAATCAGCTGGATCACCTGTTGAGAGAGAAGGAAAAAAAAGAACACAAGCAAAAAGAGAGCAACACAATAAACACGACACCACAACAATAACCTAGATAACTGTAACTAACAGTAAATGATAAATAATGAATGTTATTGTGTAGCACGCAAGACCGACAGCGCACAATGTGCTTTGAGGTAGCAGCCAAGAAAGATGTAGTTTGTGTCTGTGAGCACCCGTGTGTATACCTGTATGCACACGTGTGTGGATGAGTGCGCTTGTATTCAAAAGGTTTCTCCATGTAACCATCAGCTAGAGGGTGTGGGGAGCCATAGCCCCATCCCCCAGGGCATGAAGCAGGCATGGAGGAGATCCAGGCCCCAGACATCCAGAGGCCCCCAGAGCGTGACAGCCCGAGGAGGACCACCGGAGGGGCATCCATGCCACCCTCCTGGGAAGAGCTGAGGAGAGCCCTAGACGTGGGGCCACCCAGCAGCCATGGCGCAGAAGCCACAGGGGGCTGTAGTGACGTGCCCACGGGCTCTGCTGGTAGCCAGCCGCACCATAGTGGAACGAGGCCTTAGGTCCAGAGGCCCAAGGCCCGAGGGCCCCCCATCCCCCGGAAGGGGCCTGACCGTCACAGTTAAATATGTGACTTTACACTGACAGAAAAAGGAGTTTCAATGGTTCAAAGTGGGCCGTATGTGGCCCGCAATGTAAAATTCTTTTCACACCCCTGATTTATAACATTAACTGATAAAAAATTAATTGATATTTAAGTAACTATTTACCATATTACATTACATTTCTGACTTCTGTGCCAAAAAAAACATTAGGCAAAGGGATTGTGGCTAACATTTACCGTACAGTTCTACTCAGTAACAATATTTTTATTTACTGACAGAAAGAATATTTAATATAAAGGTCAAGTGATGATCTGTGACAGAAATGTGTTACAAACAACTGGTATTGTTTTATATTTCTCAAGATCCTTAGTGCTTCTCAAATCAAACGGTTGTGCTTGAGGTGTATTAACTCCTTATATTAGCTACCTTTCACAGGTTAAAAAAAGGCAAAGGATCAATTAAAGGGCAACCATTTCATCTTTATTTTTTCAGCATAAACCCTACCACATTATATGATACAGTAAATTGAAACAAAATCCAATTTACATATAATAATATAAATAAAAGAGAAAGTGTATGGTTACTGCTATTTCAGATATTCTCTAAACTGACATATATTTATTTACCTTGCCAAAGTCACAGCTCTTAGCGCTCAGCTGGTTGATCTGAGACTTGCAACATTAGCACCCTCCTCATCCTCCTTGTGCCCGTGCTGGATCTTGCTGCATTTGGACAGATGAACACTGGCCTATACTCCTCCTGGAATACAAGACACAGCAAAATATTTAAAGTATTTAAAATATTCAAAACATGTAAATGTTGGAAAAGGGTCTTTAGGTCTATAATGCTTGAAAAAACGGGATGTCTTCAGTCACATTTTAAGGTATAAATGCCTTTTGAATTAATTCTATAAGTGGGCTTGTCCCTATAACATCATCTCATTTAATTACTGATGTTTTAACACTCAGTGGATTTTAGTGTGTTTTATTTTACAGTGATTGCTTTGAAAACCAAATTGAGTGTGGGGAAAATGCTTTTTTGTACTAAAATAAACAATTATACTTGAGGTTTTAAAGAGTCAGACTGAACATACACAGTGGAGGTTGGTGACATTCGATTTAATGGTCTGAAGGAGGCGATTCTGTTCTGCTGGTTTAGTACTTTTTTGGAAATGTACAAAATTCTGGGCAGTTTTTCTTTTTGGAAAGATTTAGGTCATTTGTTCTAAATAATAAACTGATATGGAAATTGTATAGTTACTGGGGTCTTTTGCATGCAAATGCAGGCACATATGTACGATTGTAAAATATTTGGAATGACTTTGAGCAAACATTTAATTTGATGTAGTTCATTTTAATTCCCTTCAGGTTAATGTAGTTTCAGAAAACCTCCATGTATAACAAGCTAAACTAATTTGACTTAACTTTACAGGAATGTCCAGTGTGCCAGTCTCTGCGAGAATTTTTGGCCCTCACTGTTGCGTGAGTGTGGTTTAGTGTTCAGAGTGCACCAGTTGTTTGCTAACTTGGAGTGCAGTAACACACACATGCTAGGTCTGTGTGTGCAGCATGTTTTAGAGCTCCACTGTCATACCCATGAAATATGAGTAGTTATAAAGGCTACTGCGGTGGTGGCTGTAAGAGTGAGCATGTGTTTAAAGAATGAGAGGGTACAAAGCTGTCTCTGAGCTGGTGGACTGCAGTTAGTTAACCAAAGTTAAGCCTGCACCTAACTGAATGCTGCTTTTATGGTTTAGTGACATACTATGCATGCTTCACTTGCTCACCTGTCACAAAATACCTTTGATTTGACAGTACTTACTGTTCTGTACTGTTCACAGGAAATATATCTATACTACAAATTATCCAAAAGCTTTTCATGCAATTTTAAAAAAAATAAATATGTCACGTTAAACTGCCCTGCACAAAAGAAATGAAACTGTTACTGTGCTCAAGTGCATAGATAAAAGTGTTTGCTTTGACACAAACACTTAAAAAAAAACACACTGCAGCCTCCAACAGAGCTCTGAGTTTGTTCAAACTTCTGGTTGGATAGCTGGAAGCTATTACTTAACTATTCATGTATTGTGAAACAGAACACACCGTTTCGGTTTGAGTAGTAAAAATGCTTGTTATTGCTGATTCATGGCAAACGCAAAGCTCCTAGCAACATACACCTATTAATCTTCTGATATGTTTTAAAAATTCATTTCTTCCCAACGAGCGTGGTAATCAAGTTGTCTTCACTTAAGCAAGCTAAATTTTAAAAGCCCGGAGTAACTGAGGAAATCGGTTCCTACGCGAATGTGCCTCCCACTACGAGGAAAGGGGAAGAAAAACAAGAGCGATGCAAATGACATGGAAATTTTTCATCTGGGGTGACTGTCACTGAATTACTAATGATTATGTAATATAATATATATTTAACTCTTTCCTGTCATGTTTTGAGTTGCAGTGACCTCACATGTTTATGCTGGCTCACAGAAATTTAATGGTACACATCTAAACAGATTAAATGGATAGATAGATGAATGGATTGTTGGATGGTTATAAATCATGGTATATGTGTCTATGTACATGGATTAAATAGCATCAGCTTCACTAATGCATCAGTCATCATGGTCTCAGTCTGATGATGAGAAAGTAAAAGGCCTACTAGGTCAAAAGGGTGGTGTTATATATTGATATATTGATATATTTAGTTGTTGTTTGGCAGGAAGGTGTGGAAAGAAACAACCGTGGGGAAGGTCCAAGCTCGGCTAAAAATGAAATACAGTATGTTCTGGACCTGAGAGCAAAGCTACACACATTGGGTGGGTTGTCACAAGAGAATTTGCTCCAGGCCCAGGAACAGGACAACAGAGGGTTTAGACTCATTTTCACCACGAGACAAAGTGCTTGTATTGCTCCCTTCTTCTAGCTCCAAATTTCTCGCCAAGTGGCAAGGACCCTTTGTGGTCACACGGCGAGTGGGGCATGTTGACTATGAGTTGGTAAGGTTTGACAGGGGGGAGCCACACATATATAATTTCCTGAAAGCATGGAGAGAGGCGGAAACTGTTTCTCTGGTGAGCATGGTTAAGGAGAGAGATCAGTTCAGGCTGGAGGTGTCACATTCCACCATTGCCGCCTCCCTCCATTATGATGATCATCTCGACAGGCCCAGAGAGCAGATGTTGCTGTGGTGCAACAGCATTTTGCAGATGTGTTCTCCTGCCTGCCCGGTCAAAAAAATCTCATAGAGGACCATTTTGAAACGGCGCCCTGGTATGACAATGCGTTCTTGGCCCTTCAGGCTACCTGAACATAAAAGACAAATTGTTGAGAAGGAATTGGCTGCGATGCTGAATATGGGAGTAATAGAAGAGTCGCACAGTGCGCGGTTTGGCAAGGACCCCATAGTTCTTGCAGTGAAGAAAGATGGGTTTTTATGGTTCTGTGTTGACTACCGCAAAGTGAATGAAGTGTTGCAGTTTGATGCTTATCCCATGCCCCAGTCAACGAGCTCCTGGTTAGGCACTGCTCGTTTTTCTAACGACACTGATTTTAACCAAGGGCTACTGGCAGATTCCCTTATCTGCGGAGTCCAAGGAAAAAAACGTCTTCTCCACTCCATGCGGTTTGTATCAATTTGTTACCCTTCCGTTCGGCTTGTTCAGAGCCCCTGCCACGTTCCAGCTCCTTATGGACCAGGTGCTGCATCCACACGCTGCATATGCTGCCGCCTACCTGGATGATGTCATAATCCACAGCATGTGCGGCGAGTGGCTGCGGTCCTGGAGTCTCCGAGGCAGGCAGGCTTACAGCCAACCCAAAAAAGTATGCAGTTGGACAGAGGTAGGTACAGTATCTCGGGTACCACTTAAGAGGCAAGCAGTTGTGCCTGCATTTGGAGAGAACTACAGCCATCACATCTTGCGCGCATCCAAAGACCAAAAAAGAGGTGAGACGGTTCTTAGGGTCGACTGGTTATTACCAACGATTTGTGCCAAACTTTGAGGAGCTGACCAGCCCTTAACCAATGTCACCCGAAAGGGGGTCCAAGATATGGTCCAGTGGACTGAGCAGGATTTGTGCAGGTGATGAAGGCTCTCAGTGGGGAGACCCTTTTCACACCCTTTAATTCTGCAGACTGATGCCTCAAACAGAAGACTGGGGGCTGTTTTGTTCCAACCGCCCTGTTGTATACATCAGCTGCGAAGTGTCAGAAAGAGAGGCCAGATAAAGAAGGAGTGTCTGGCCATCTGGTGGCTAGTCGACTCATTTCGCTATTATATCCTGGGACGGTCATTCACCCGCTGTTCAGACCATGCCCTGCTGCAATGGCTCCACCGCATGAATGATGCCCAGATCACCCAGTGGTATCTGGCTCTCACCTGGTTGAAGTTAAAGGTGGTCCATAGGTCGGGGGCGCAGATGATCATGGGGGATTTCTTCTCCCACTGGCGTGGGGGGATAGGCTCAGCCAGATGGCTCCCTCGCCTCAGTCAGGCAATGGCGGTATGTGGCGGGGGTGTGGTCTGCTCTGCTGCAGAGGAGTGGTGGGGCAGTAGTTTCTGTGGGCAGTGCCTGAAGGCTGGTAGAGCAGTTGGGACTGATTTGGGTGATCAGTCCTGCTATTTCAGCTGCCTCTGGGACCAGAGGGGAACTCTGTGCCAAAAACAAGCCAGCTGAAAAGCTGTACAGAGCGATCTTGAAAAGTAATAAAAATAAAAGACGAGTACCTAACAGTGTGTATGTATGGGTCCTTTGTGGCACAGTTAATATTTTCAATCATGTTTGGTACAATGCAATTTTTCTTAGTTTTTTTTTTTGTACACTGTCTTTGACAAATAAAGAAAATGAAATGAAAGAGTGCCGACTGGGAGGTCAAAGATCAGGCGATGTGGTCAGGGATTTTGAAGGACAAGACAGCTGTTGAAGTTCCTTTGAAACCTAATCACCAAAGTACTTAAAGAAGTAAAACTGCAATACTTTGTCTGAAAAAAGGGGTGGGTGACTGCAGCTCATAAGCCAGCAAATGAGCAGACACATGACATATTATCTCATCTAAGTCCACTTATGAAGCGCTAAACTTAAACTGTGGCGTTTTTGACGTTGTAGAGCTTCACAACAGGAGTAATGAGAGAAGTTTACAACATTATACAAAATATCTCATGTATTATAACAGGCACCAGTGTGTTTTGGATGATGTAAAATAAACGCAATGTCGGTTCCTCCCTTCAAAATCAGTCCATAGTCATTTTAATATATTATTTGTGGGATAAAGAGAAATAGCAGCAGCTACAAAATTTTGCCTTTGTTTAAGAAGCTCCTACAATATGCAAAGAGCATCTTGTCCAGAATGAGACTCTTTGGCAAAACATGGAGTAGCATGGCGAACCGCCAGCCACGCGCTCTCCAAAGCTTTAGCTCTTCTGTCAGTAAGAAACGGGTTCGGAACTGGAATAACCCAATAAACTAAACCTGATTTTGATGCGCAAAGCAAGCAGTACTAACCCACTGGCCTGCCTGCATCTAATACACGGGATATCACACTATTACACCCATGGCATTTCCTGTGGTATGGTCATTCGCTTACCATCAGATGTCTTGTGTGAAGCAAAACCCATGACACACTGGACTGTTTTAACACAAATTTCTGCCTGTCATGCTTAACTTGGGGCAGTCGTTTGAATGCCCAAATATATCATTCCTCCAGAACCCTACTGTTTTATATCTCCTTTGTTCATCTGGAGGAGTCCAGCGTATCCCATGGACTCCACCAAATGCGTTACACGAAAACGAAACAAAAACTGTAGCCAGCCATTCCACGAGTTTCGGTTTAAATGATAGAGACACTGGCTGGCCGCGCTGAGTTGCAATCTGCGCCAAGTATTATTGGTGAGTCTTTATTTTATTTCTGAACAATATACTGTAGCCTGTGTCGCAGACTTTTGCTTGGCCGTGCAGCCTGAGTTTGTTAGCTCTGCTGAGCTGTACACAATGACGCAGTCTTTGATGTGCGTTACCTTAAATGACCTCGCCTCGAAGCCGTTTGAGGACAGGCTCGAGACAAAGCAGTGGACGTCGATTTTTTTTTTTACATTAAAAGTTTAAAAACGACACAAAAGAAATGAATGTCGGTATGACGTGTATACATAAAATAATAACAATAAACGTATAAAAAGCGCGCACACACAAATTATTCTTAATGATTCAAACGTCCCTCAAAATCGCTTTTTTTCGTTAATAATGAGCAAAATCCACCTAAATTAGAGCACAGTTAACGCTGTTTACTTATTGGAGCACTTTTAGTTGTTTAAAGTGTAAATCTGTGAGGCCGATGGACACATAGAAGAATGTTTTTTACTGGTTTATCAAGGGCGTGTTTAAAAAGTTTTACGGTTTTGAAAATGACGTAAAAGACCGCGTTTGTCCATGTGTGGCTCACTTCCAGTGAATAAAGTGCGGAGCACGGGCTCTCCTGCAAATGCAATGGACGATCGCTTTACTTTGTGGCTTTCTGTGTGATTATAATGTTAATGCTCACCGTGTTGGGTTTGAAGCATCGACAAATATAGTGATGTACGATGATATGAATGTATGATTTGCATGTTTGCTACTTGCTTCCTTCAGTCAAAGCTGCATTTCACAGGTAAGATTGTGACTTTATGTGTGTCTCCCCCTCTTTATTTGTATCAGCCGATGGAGTCTGACCATGGATGAGGAGGTCAACCCTGACCATGAAAATGTGAACTCAGTCTTGGCTCAGGACTCCATTGAACTGTTCCACATCCTCAGCAGTCAGTCGCACTCAGTCATAATGGAGCTGTGTCAAATGATGCCCAGTGAAGCTTGGCACCAATATCAGGTTGACCCCTCAAGCTCTTCTGCAACAGCAAGACCAGAACTCATCAAAACCATGTTGGAATACTTCAGGTCAGCCAGTGCTCGAAGATGCCGTAACTTCCTTCAGAGAGTGTGCTTCTCGTGTGAGAACATCCCCATGCTTCTGGAGTCGAGGCTCATGTCAGTGGCAGGATATGACAGCAGTGAGTATAAAGTGGTGTTTGTCTCTGACCAAAACACTGCAGTCGTCAGTCACTTTCACTTTGAGGTTCACTTTACTCGTCCAGGTCCTGTATTCTGTCAAAACAGTAGAACAATGTGAAAGGGAATTTAAAGCAGTCTTACAATTAGAGTTTTCTTTGGTGAGCAAATGCATACATATACATATTTCATGCATACAATACCAGTTAAAGGTTTGCCTGCTGAGGAGAATAGGGTATACCCACTGAGGTTGACACGGAAGTGGTTACATTTATTTGACTGTATACGGAAAGAACCCAAAAATCAACCCCACAGTGTACAGAGCGTCAGCAGTTTTCTCACCAAATTAACACACTATGACAGCATGAACTAACTTTTACTGTATTAACAGACTTGTTGAATCACCAAATTTAGTATAAATGGTCACTAATTTCTGCTGAATAAGGGTTGGTGTGCTCAGCTCTTAATCTCTTATATTTAGTAAAGTTTAAAAAAAAAGAATTAGGTGCAGAGGTTTTAATTTATTGTTGCTCTTCTGTAATCCACACAGTGGCAAATGTACACATACAGGTTCATATATATTTGACCACTGGGCAGATTTATATTAAATTGATTGGTTTCCTGGTACCGACCCAGCTTTTAAGTGTAGTCCACAAATTGTCAGTATGACTGAGGGCAGGGTTTAGGAAAGCAATTCCACTTACTTTATTTATTCCAATGGTAATATGCTTATTCCCATGGTGTGTGTATGTAAGTAATCAAAAACGTAAGTATAATTGTGCTTATCTGCATGGCTAACAGTATGACTTTGTGCTTGAATGTTTAGCTGATGATGTACCGTCTCCAGCCGCAGAGAACGTGTCTCTAGCAAACGCAGGTAGATCACCACTGTTTGTCACTATCTCATATCTGTGTGTACAGAATGATTGTGTGGGTGTGTAAAGATCTGTAGTTTTACTTGTGCTTAACTTCACCTCTAAGCTTACTATAAATACATATACTTGCAGTCTGCAGGTGATTTTCCATAATTTGGTGTTTTCTTTTTTGGTTTTACATCAGCCTGACCACATTGGCTCACATTTCTCTGGCTTGTTTCGTGTGTTTACTGAGCAGACCCAAGGCATCTTCCAAGTAAAATGAGGCTCAGCCATAAGATCAGAAGCCAAGATTAAATGGTAGTGAAACCCAAAGTGAGGCACTAGATGAAATTCATCAGATGTTAATGTTTTTGAACTCTCATTCACTTTATTTTTTTAAGTAAAAGTAAAGTAAAAGTAAAAACGTAATCACAGTAGTATAACACAAAGTCAGTTAAATTTCGGGGATACCAAACTGCCCATTTTGGAAGCTTCAACTATTGTGAATCCATTTTAGCTGCTTTAGTGCAATTGAAAGTGACATGAGGTGCACTGGAGTGGCAACAGCAAGACGATCAGAAGAGGAAGTAGTTTTGCAAGTGGTTTTGCAGACCATTGGTCTCTCCTTATACCTCTTGACTGACTCTTTTAGCTGATGTCGTTGTCATTGCTGGTAGCATGAGATAGCACCTGCAGCCCATGTGGTTTGTAAGAGTTACTTCTGATCCTCCAGTGTGCCACGTCAATATGGGCTATCACAAAAAAGTTTGCTGTGCCTTCCATCCCGGTCTTAAGATAGTAGAGGAGATACCTATCTTGTGGAGTCTGTTTCTGACAGTTTGGTCAATGGAGGTTATTTTTCAGGGGTTTAGCTGTGTTCCTCCTGCTACTGCTGTTGGGTTGATGGCCTTCTAGTGCCCTGTCCTGCTCTCCTCTTCTAATGGCCTGTCTCCTGGTATCTCCTGGCAGTTTTGCAGCTGTGCTGGGAGACACAGCAAACTTTTTTGCGATGACCTGTGAACCTTAATGGGATGCAGGTACTGTCTCATGTAATCAGCAGTGACAAGTTCAACAGGAAAAAGCACAGCTAGAGGAAAATCACTCAGGAGGGATAAGGAGAGAGCAGTAGTTTCTCCATCACCTGCAAAACCATTCCCTAGTTGTTGCTGCTCCGGTGCCCCCTCACTGGTGCTTTGCACCAAAGCAGGTGAAATAGGTTCACAACGGTTTGTACTGATATTTACCTGTGTTCCCTTCATTTTTGAGCAGTATAGTCTTCATTTATCACCTGTGGCTGCAAAACAATCATCACTACCCTGATGGTGACAATACCACTATAACCATTCTACAGCCACTCAGTAGTTATGCCTCTTTCTTTCTCTTTTTAGAAAAGCTTAAATTAGTTTTTACATTTTTCTTGATTATTTAAGTAATCACTTGTATTAGCTCAGTTTAGTTTACAGTAAAGGCTCAAAGAAAACAAACTTAGGGGAAAAGTGAAACCAAAAGCTTAAGATTGTTGTAAATAGGTTTGCATGTATCAAAAAATTCACGTGACTTATTCGTTCGTTTCACTTTGGGATTCCCCCAGCATTTTATTTTTTTGCGTTTTTGGTGTGTAGATCATTTCGAAACTAATAGGAAGGTTTAAGAGGTGTAAATACAGAATATTTGAACATCTTGCAGCACACTTTATTGCATTCATCCTTTTTGGCATGTTATACTTTTCTGCAGGGGTTTTCATGCACTGTATGTTTTCTGTGTCTTCTGTATTGCAGACAGTTATGAAAATTCTAGCCCTGCTGTAACAGATCAGAACTCGTCACCGCCATTTCTCGAGCAGCGGCTCGTCAAGCGCCCACGGATTGGTAGGATACACATGTGACTCTTAATGATTCATGCGTTACAGCTACATTCAAACCATCACACAAACCAGCCAAGAGAAATATTTAATTCATTGATTTATTAATAAAAACACATAAACAAGAGTTTATAATAAGAAACTAGGAAGAGTTAAAACACAATACAGTAAGTGTGCAGCTGACAGTGGAAGGATTGGGATCCATCTTGGAAGGATTCGAGTACTTATCTAGTTCTCATAATAATTAATCCAGCATGGTGGTATTGCTAATTTAGGTTAAAGTTTTAAAGGACTTATCACTTTTTTAGCACTGAAACCCTTTGCCTTATCTTGGCAGTAAAGCTTGTGCTGCCAAAAAAGCTCTGCCCCTTTGGCACATGGACCTATGAACTCTGACATTGTTCTGTGGTATCTAGCATCACTGTGTTGGCGGCAAATTGTTTTTATGTTGTATGTAGGGAATAGGGGAATTGGGCTTACATGGATGAGGGTTACACCTCATCCCACAGATATTCAGTTAGATTTTGATAAGGAAGTCTTAAGTTTACCGTTTAGTTGTGCTGCTTCATGTAGTTGAGCAATTATTGTGTACTGTGGGAAGCTGATGTCGTCAGAGCGGGCCTGTGTCTTAGATATCAAAATAAGATCAACATGAAACCCAGTGGCTGAAATTTCCAAGCAAGACAATTGCACTGTAAAGAGATTATCTGTTTTTCACTTCTAACTTTTCTAATGGGTTCCACCCACAGATCACTGGCAGCAGTACATCAGTGAAGTGCAGAAATGCCTGCTGAAGAGATGGAAGCAACTCACAGCTGGCCTGGTGAGGGAGGTCCAGCTGGAGAATGTATGGGTCAGCCCGAGAGCGGCAAACAGAAGCAGAGACAGACCTGATCAAACCCCTGGCTCAGCAGACAGAGGGGGCAGAACACCTGGTCAGCAAGACTTCCTCTAATTGTACCAGTTGATGATTGGGCTTTTTTTAAAATAAAGGGATTTTTTGAAAAGTATCTTGTGGTACACAAAGAAATAAAATAATAGCAGCTTTGTATGTTCTAAGCTTCTCATGTAAACTTACCTAATCATGAATATTTGAAGTCTGCTGCACATCTTTCTCACCAAACTCAGAGCCCGATGGGGATTACGGGTATTTGGAGTCCAGAGTGACGTTGGAGACGTTCCTCCAGGGATGTTTGGGTAAAGTGACAGTTCTGGTGGGCAAGACGGGATCAGGAAAAACTCTGCTAACATCCTGTTTAGGACAGCAGTGGGCGAGTGGATTAGTAAGTTCTAATTATTTGCGTTATCAGGCATGTTCGATGTTTATCTGTATGGCTAGTGCTGATCTTATTTGTATTCAGAGGAATAAAGGAAGAGCCATTGTCCCAGAATTTGCATGCTAGTGATATAAAAACATAGGGCAGCTATATTTCCATACTGTATGTAAAGGCCATATTAAATATAACTGATTTAAACTGGCTTTATTGTGGCTATCATTATTACAGTATGCTCTAGGCTTAGGAACCATCACTGACCTTGCAGAGGTTGCAGATGATCCAAACTCTGCATTTTCATTGTTTATTTGAAAAACCTAGTTAATAAATTATTAATTTGGTGCATTAAGAATAACAGTAAAGAAGCTCCTGCTACTATCAGGCAGCTACTTGTTCAGCCGTTTTTCAACTGCACACTTGTTTCTTCTGGAGCCAGTGAATGCTTCTTACAACTTTCACATTTGTGGCACTACCTAAGCTGTGCAAACAGAATTTGATATGACTCTTTTCCCTCTGCCAATTGTTCTCCTCTCCATCTCATCCAGGGTCCTGTCCCTTCATCCTTTGTGTTTGTCCTGCTGGAGTTTCGTCAGCTCAACCTACTGTCACGCCCTCTTTCACTATCAGAGCTGCTATTCCAATACTACCTCCCTCCAACTGGGGGAGAAGATGCAAAGGTACGCATGTAATGCTTGAGTAGTACCTGTTATAAAACAGTACATTTGTGATACTAAACATAGTTAGCTATGCTTTGCATTCTGGGATATGACAGAATATCATACCATATTAGTGGTAAAATGAATGTAAATGGAAGATCAGAGTTTTGTTTGTGTAAGAAAAAAAATGAATCCATGGGAAAAGGGCTACAATTTCATGAACTCATCAGCTGATTTGGGCCAGAGTAAACAAACTGCAGGTATGAAAACACTTAGTGTGGTTGGCAAGGCGTAATAGCCTGCACTCATTAGGCTAAAGTGTGAAACTAAAAAACATGTATGTTGGGAAAATGTTACATTCAATTGCTCTCACATTCTAAACTTATTCTTCATTTGAACAGAGAGCCATTATCGACTACCTCCTTACTAATCCAGAGCAAAGCTGTTGGGTACTGGATGGCTATGATGAGTTTCACAGCAAACTCAGCAAAAAAGAAGTGCAGAGGAAACCGCTGCACTTAGAAGATCCTCTGCCTGTCGCAGACCTCATCTCAGGGTTGCTAAATCGCCAGATTCTTCCAGGAAGCACTGTGCTGGTCACCTGTCGTGTACGGGATCTTATAGATTTGGATGGCATTTCAGATAAAGTAGGCCAGCTGCTGGGCTGGGACCAGGATGAGATCAAGGAGTATGTAGACAACTTCTTTGGTGCAAAAGGTGAAAACTTTATTTACTTGTATTTACATTGTCGTTGGGCTTTATTTATTTGTTTTATTTATTTCAGTAAAGTTTTGAGGAAGTGTTGTTTTTGGCTCTTCTGTATTAACTTAATTTTTCTCTGTGGAAGTTGGTGCTTAGTATATATAATCAAGGCAATACAATAATAGTATTATTGTAGTTAGAAAACATGAAATAATTCACTTATTACTACTTTTTTGTATTAACTGATAAAATATGGTTTTCTGGACACCAGATCTCTGCTGTTTATTCATTTCTTGAAAACATCTAGCTCCCTCTTTCCCCACAGCCAAAGTTGTCTCTAATATTTTTTCTCGCTTTCTCTTTGACTCTTACATGAAACTTGTCTGCATTTTTTATTTTCTCTTCAGTTATGGTTGCTGTGGGTTTCAAGACTCACATAAATATCAGACAAGTTTGAACTTGGATGTTTCCGACTAAACATTTGTTTGTCTTTTTTATTTTACTTGCTGGCAGTAGCTTATGTAAGTAACCTAATCTGGGGTTATCTACATCTTTAGCAGTGCTATATTTGATCATTTAGAACTGCAAAACAGCACCTGTATCCAGTTATAACTGGCCAATTGCTAAAATTTAGACTTTCAAACTAGTAGAAATGAGTAATTTCCATATAAAATAGGATCTCATGTGTAATAGCTGCATTACTAACATGAAAAAATTGGTGTTAAAATAACAATTGAGTAAAACTTCTTGTGCATGTCTATCTTAAATGTATGTTGTCTTTAATTAGTTTAATCACCATTTACACCCAGCAGATGTAGCTCTTAGAGAGCAGGCAGCACAGCTCCTTCTCTCCAGTCGACACCTTCTCGCCATGTCTTCCATTCCTGCCCTATGCAACATCTGCTGCATCTGTCTTGAGCATTTACTGCTGCAGTGGAGAGATAAAGCTACAGGAGGAGCACCGATGCCTGACGAAAAAGGAAGTAAGGCTAGGACAGATGCTCAGGAAGCAGAAGGAGCACAGATGTCAAGAGAAGCCAGAGGGGAGGAGGGCAATAGAAGAGGAAATCCTGCACAAAGGAAACAAGAGGATGGAAAACGAAAAGGGAGCAAAGATGTAATAATGGATGGAACAAATGGCAGACCCCAGCTGACTCCCGCTTCACCCCAAGTCCCTGCCACCCTCACTCAGGTCTACCTCACTGTTCTGGGCTCATTTCTTAGCCGAGACCCTAACCACGGAGGAGACGGCAGGCCAAAAACTAAAAGATTTCCTCACAGGTAGAGACTGAGCTGTGAACTCACTCTAATGTGTCTCCATCTTGAACATTATATTTCAAAAAAGATGAAGTAAATGAAAAAATGACTGTTTAGAAAAGAAAGCACCAGTGTAGCAAAAAATGCGTCATGCTTCAGTTTATGGATTATCTCTGTTTTCTGTCTTTCCGTGCAGTGCTGTCACCACACTGACCATTCTGAGTCAGTATCAGTCGGAGCTGTGTGAGCTGAGCCGACTGGCTTGGACAGGCTTAGAGGAAAGCAAGATACTCTTTTTGAAAGAAGAAATTCCACAGGAGGTTTTAAAGTTTTCATTGAGGATAGGACTCTTATCACAGGTCAGACATGAATGCATGCATTAATGTCCTCCTCATATCTGTGAATGTCCTCAAAATCCTTGTTGTCGAGTGTTTGCATGCTATTTATACTATTGATACTATTAATAGATTTGCTTAGTGGGCAAAAGGTATTTGTTTTTACTTACAGTGGACATAGATGTAGTAGGGCTGTGTGTAGTAAACAGAGTAAGGGTAGATAAAGGCTGTCCCTGTAGACGACTTGTCATGTTTGTAACATATTAATAATAATAACATAATTACTTATCTGCTGTTAGGTGGAGCTCAGACGTCAGGACGGGATACTCGCCAGTGCCTACTGCTTCATTCATCTGACAGTGCAGGAGTTTTTAGCTGCACTAAGAATCATGACTAGTAATGATGTTAATGACGCACAGCTTAAGAAGAGGTAAGGAAGCCAAATGGAGAGAAATATGGGTGTAATTTTTAAGATGATTGCAGCGTCAAGACCAGTTTAGGTTACATAGCCCACCTGATGGAGAAACTAGGGAGTCACACGGCAGAAGCTCTGTACTTTTGGCATCGAAACATGGTCAAGATGACCTGCTGAAGTTCTGACCAAGTATCAGAATGGGGAAGAAAGGTGATTTAAGTGACCTGGAATGGTTGCTGGTGCCAGATGGTCTGGTCTGGTTTTTTTCAGAAAATGCTGATCAACTGGAATTTCCCCACACAACCATCTCTAGTTTTTACAGTGAATGGTCTGAAAAAGAGGAAGTAACCAGTGAGTGACAGTTCTCTGGGTGAAAATGTGTTGGTGATGGGAGAACGGGCAGACCACATCAGGTTCCACCTTGCCAGCTAAGAACGGGAAACTGAGGCTACAAGTCACACGAGCTCACCAAAATTGAACAAGATTGCCTAATGGGTCTCGATTTCTGCTTTGACATTTAAACGGAAAGGTCAGAATTTAGTATAAGCAACATGAAAACACCTTGTTGAGTCTGTACCACAAATAATAAAGACAGTTGTGAGGGCAAAAGGGGGGTATAACTCGAAATTGGCAAGGTGTACCTAATAAAATAGCCAGATAGCATTTTAGTCTAATGGCACATACGCAGTAACCTCTGCACTTTACTCTCTTACTGGTGTTGGACAAATTCAAATTACAGATAACAATATAACATTCACAACATTATTACACATTAATTGATTAAATTATCTGCAAATTCACATCCTGGAAACGGTTTTGTTAATTAACTGTGGTGCATGTGAACCAAATGAACAAAATGTCCTAAATACAGTCACCTTTCTTGTTGCTGCCTTAGCTGAATGAGGCTTCTTCTGTCTACATCTGTCCTCCCAACTCGGTGCTGGGCAGTCCCTGCCTGGTCCCGAAATAGATAAGTTCCCTTCAGATCAGGTAGACACTAGTGTGTGATGGAGTGTTTGAAAAGCTGTGGAAATAAAATTTTGTCACCTAAGCTAAAAAAGAGAAGCTCACAAACAGCAGAATTATGATGAATATATTGAAAGATTCAACAGTTAATTAATGAATCTCATTTAGAATACGTGAAAGAAAGCATGATGGAATTTGACTATGTAAAGTCACACGGTATACCAGGAATAACTCTGCCATGGAAGCAACCTGAGCTGTGCGAGTTAAGCACGGTACAGTACGAGACATATTTGTCCTTACTCCTTACATCAGAAAAACACTGATGTAGGCACAAAGTGACGGCTCAAATCACAGTGTGAGAGTCTGTGAGACTGTGCAAAGGTGGGGCCACTGAAAGTGAAATATGGCACAGCTGACATAACTAAGCAGCAGGCGACCATAGTCACTCGCTAAGAGACCTCTTGTATGTGGCTACATGTGGTATGACGTATATCACAAGTCCGGGTTGTATTCCACCACATTTTTTCCTAAGTGTAATGCTACTGCTTCCTCTAAAAATGACAATGCAGCTTCATGGATTTATTGATTCTTCTGTAAAAGGGTCTTGTTTTTATCACAAGTTGTTTTAAAAGCAGGAATTTAATTGCATCAGAGCCCACAGATGCTAAGCTCCACCCTCTGACATCCAAATTGCACCCTTCCCTTATAGAGCTCATCTTCCATCCCCTTTTCGGCTTCAGATCCATTCTCATATGTCCAAACATATATAGACTTGAAGCTCCTTCTCTAGGACTTTTTTAAATAACTGTAGTCACGACGCAGTAACACGATCAATAGTGATGTGAGAGATGATAGCTTTGGAATATTTAAACAGGGGACACGCATTCATTAATTACTTAAATCTTAATTAATTAATTGCTTTTTTAATTGCTCCAGCAGTCAAATTTACAACACCATGAAATCTATTCGTACAGCTGTATTTTAATAAATCTCGCATTGTTTCCTCTAAAGAATCACTACATTTTTTTGGTGGTGTGATATGGATTTGTTCACATTTTCATCATATTTAGTTGACAAGGTGGATTGCAGCAAGGACCTCACCCATACCCAGTTCCTTAAATGATTAGATAACGGGTCTGTTTCCTCACACTTCCTCATTTAACCCTTTGATTTCACATGTTTCAGTGAGGTTCTGGAGGTCTGTGGTTCGAAATCAGTCAGGCAGCTGCAAAATGACTAGTTCAGTTCTGGCTTTGACGTTTTGTTGTGTGTTTCATTCTGTGAGCGTTTGGGGAATGTGGTAAAATGAATGCACCTGAGCAAGAGAGAAGAAAAGGCGAAAGCCATTCAAACTGGTGTACTGTGCTTTCTTCCCACTCTGTGTGCTTTGTGGGCTGCACTGTAGAAGTTGTTTGTTTTTGTCCTATCTGTTAAATCTTAAAAAATAATATTATTTATTGCATTTCAAAATATGCACGGTCATATTATTATTATTCTCATCTCCCAGAAGAGTGTTGAAACTATCATCTGGACAGTAAAGTAACATGCTTTAATTTGCATCATAATTCAGATGTTGACTTTGCTCTCATTATATCCTCAGATTCAGTCTGAAAACTCGCTGGACAAGCAAATCAGACCAGAAGACGGTCTTCACCGACTCACTGTACCTCTATGTTTGCGGTCTGGCTTCCTCACAATGCACTCCAGCCCTGGTTGAGTTAGCCAAGGTTTCTGGTAGCGTCCAAAGTTGGGTCCAGAAACGACAAGACCTTGTTCTGAAATTGCTCAAAACCATGTGTAACAGTAACACTCTGACCGGACCAAAGGTAGAATGAAAAACAGGAAAAGCAGATTTTCTTTTCTGTCACTTTGTTACTGATCTTTTCTTTGCTATATTTTGCCAGATACTCCAGCTTTGCCACAGTGTGCAGGAGAGCCAGAACCACCAACTCGCCAAGCAGGTTTTTGGTGTGAGACCCAAACTGGAGCTGCGCAACATCTGGCTGTTACCGAATGATATCGAAGCTCTGGCTTTCGTAGTTAATTCAGCCGATCATAATGACATCGGTCTGGACTTCGGAGCGTGCTCCATGGAGCTGGAGTGTTTAATAGTTCTGGCCAGGTGTCAGGGAATTCATAACCTCAGGTGAGGCTACACAGACGTTTACAAGTTACAGTAGTTAAAAAGTAACAAAAACCCTCCAAAAACCTAAGTGTAATTTTTTTAGCTAACCTAAATCAGAAATAACACTAACAAAAATAAACTATTAATTACAATACAAATGTTTATTTTGATTTTGAGATGAGGGTTTTTATTATATTACTGTACCATTCTGGATATGTTAAATCTTACAGGTCAGCATTTATTTGAAAAGGTTTCACAAGGTTATTCATATGATATTTGTGGGAATGCACTATGGGAACATTGGAAAGCCATCATTGTGACACATGAGAGTGTTGAAATGGACGGTGTTGATCTGTCAGAAATTGTAAAACCCATGTTTAGCCCACGGACATGCAGAGAGAGGACTAGTCGCACAGCAGCAGTGAATGTTGCTGTTGATAGAGCTACAGCTTTGCCTTTGACATTCCTCAGCTGACTGACCACCTGTCTTACAGTGAAAGTGAATGAGCTCAGTATTCTTGTTACAAGAAGACAGAAAATAGTCTGCACTCAACTGCAAAAACACGACTACTGATTCTTTGAAAGTATTCCTTCATCAACTCGAAAAAGAATGTTGTTCCACACAAGTTTGCACTTGCATGTCTTGAATAGTGGGTGGGACAGGGCTTATCTGTTTAGCAAAATCTGCAAGCTGCACGTTGTCATCTCACATCTGTCATCTCTTTATTGTTAATTTTATATAATTATGCACATTAACATCTAATGTCTGTCTAGCGGGAAAGCTATCCCTCCTTAGTTGCTCTTCCTGATGTTTTCCTTATCCAAAACAAGAATTTAACGACAAATATAGCGTAACCGTATCAAATAAAGTTGCATTGACCATAAAGATTTCAGCTCAGACATTAAAAGTAAAGCGAGACAGTGTCTGATAAAGTGCTGCAGCAACAGCTCATTAATCTGTATGTAAAACAAACCGAAACCTCAAGCATTTTATTAGGAACTCCGATACATCTGCTTGTGGTTATAAAGAGAACCAGTTACATACAAGTCATAAACAGTAATTATAACTTGGAAAATTAGAATGAGGAAAAATGTGACTGTACCCAGCAGTCTATATGTTCAGAACAGCAGCGTAGGTGCTCTATACACAGAAAATATCTCGTTGACAAGATGCAGAAGGTACCTGAAATAGATATTTACAGCTGTGGTGAGCAGAAAATGTTGTTTTACTGACTGTGATTCGATCCTCCTGTGCAGACTAGAACTAGTGAACAGTCAAGGGTGCAAGCAGAACTTGTCAGCTGCTCTCTACAGTTCTCACATAGTTACACCATAATTATTTCATGTGTATATTTTATGTCACCCAGGCACATGTAAGCTATTAAACTAGATTTTTTGGGGGCAGTCACC